>NC_012872.2:41983014-42118370 GCF_000003195.3 Sorghum bicolor
ATATATATATATATATGTACATCATATATATATATATATATATATATATATATATATATATATATATATATATATATATATATATATATATATATATATACCAAGCCATTAGGTTAAGCATACCAAAACTACCGTGGACAAGTCCTCATATATGGCTTTGATGCCCGTGCAGTACGAGCTGACATCGTTCGTCTCCTCGGAATCAACCGGCGTGTCCGTGGCTAGAGGAAGCCTAATCTACTTTTCTCCACGTGAAGACCTGGCGTCATTTTTTTTTCTCCATCTGTCCGTCACCAGCGATCCACCACTTATATATCCCTCCCCGGTGAGGAACACTCTGTCTTCGTAATTCCGTTAGTTTTAGCTCGACGTTATCACTGCTCTAATCTGATCTTGTCCTTAGACTATCCAACCTCCAGCCAGCTCTCTCCAATCAAGTACGTCATAGGCTGCCTACTCCTCCCTGCCTACGATGTCTTTGGCCGTGGATAGAACAGCTGACCGTGTTTGCGTGACAGATGACCATGGCTGCAGCTGACCTGCTGTTTCTCCAAAATTTTTTGAAATGATTTATAATTTACAATAAAGAAAATACAATTTTATTATCTAGAGGATATTAATAAATATATATGACAAAATTGTTATATTTCTCTCGTAACATAAATAAAAAATATAAATTTATACTAGTAAAATTTTTTGGGGACATATGTTAGGGGGGCCATGGCCCCTGCCAGCCCCCCTTGGCTCCGCCACTGCTTGGCTGCTTGCTGCGCGCATCCACCTTCTGTTCATCGATTCATCTAGTCCGCCACTGTTTATCGATTCATCTGGCCCGTAACTGTTCATCCATTCAGCCACAATCGTCGGCAGGGGCGGAGCCAGAAATTATGCAAAGAGGAGGCCAACCATAAAATCCAATTTGTCAAAATTGAGTACAACCGATGACTACCTAGTTTAATTCATCGACTTGACATAGTGCTTGCATTTTCTGTGTATTTAGAATCAAATGTGTTATTCTTTCGGTGGCAGACGATAAACCCTTAACAACAAGATGTTTGAAATGATTTCGTAAACCTTAAGATCTATTTTTCAATTATTCTAAGGTGCTTCATAAATTATCGAGTTATATTTTGTACTTCTTTCATCCTAAATTATTAATCATTCTAAAATTTTGGAGTGTCAAAGTATCTCAAATTTGACCAAAATTATAGAAAGAATTATAAAGATTTATATCATCAAATAGATATATAGTGAAAATATAATTAATGAAGAACCTAATATTACTTAGTTGGTATCATAAATACTATTATCTTACCATATAAATTTGATTAAATTTACGATGCTTTGACTCTCCAAAATTCTTGAAATGACTTATAATTTACAATGAATAAAATATAATTTCATTATCTAGAGGATATTAATAAGTATATATGACAAAATTGTTATATTTCTCTCATAACATAAATAAAAAATATAAATTTATACTAGTAAAATTTTTTGGGGACATATGTTGGGGGGGTGGCATGGCTCCTGCCAGCCCCCCTTGGCTCCGCCACTGCGTCTGCTTCGCTTTTCGTCTTTTATCTTCCTCCTGCAACACATGCAAACCTTCAAGCAAATAGCACCGTACATGCATGAATGTCAATAATACAAGTTAGCAAGCGCCAAGGATGATAAGTTTGTAAGCTTAGTAATGTAATCTTCTATCTAGAAGCAAAGGTTCCCATGCCAAATACTTATAATTAAATATTAATTTGATTTGATTAATATCTATGCAATTAGTTTTCCAAGTAAAAGAAATTTAGGGTTTTCAGATCAATCTGTTATAAGCACTTATTACTTGGTTAAGATGAAGTTAAATATATTTTTTTTATTAATTATGAATTGTGTAGTTTAAACCCAATTATATGAATTCGGGTAGAGGCTCTTTTGCAAGGTCAACTCACTTAAATGGTATATTAATATTTATAAATTTAACATGATTAGTTTTAAATCAGTTTCCAAACAAAAATATGATTGTGTAATCTGAATTAATACGCTTCACATGGATTTGCTTAGATAGGACAAAACAAACATGTAGGCTTTATACAATTTTCCGGTAGTGGTCTTTGCTCTCGGCATTTCTTGTGATCTTGTTTTTCTCATAAAACACTCACTTTAACTCCGATTTGACCCGTTTAAATTGCGTTAGATTCGTTTTCACGTAAACTTGTTGTTAGTAACTTTATTTCACCAGTTTGAAACTTTTTAATTTCATGACCCTATTTAATTAACTACTTTTTATAAAGAAAATCTTAGAACATCTGTATCTTTTTCGTTTTAGCTCTGATCTTCGTGATCTTTACGTTTATGAGATCCTAGCAATGCGTAGAATCATTTTATAAACTTTTCTTATTGTTTTGCTACTGTTGATGTACTGTTCTAATTGTAGCTTTGTTTGCTTCGTATATGTTCCGCTCCGTTTGTTTGTGTGTTGATGATCGATGATTGAGTATAGACGGTAAGCAGTGTTTTGGTGATCAAGATCAGAGCCTTGGTAACAAGTAAGATCAGCAAGATTAGCAGGAGCAATTGGATCAAGGCAAGTATAGCATTTGGGTTTAATTATGTGACCATGATCTTGTGACTAGATTAATGTTAAGTAACAAACGATAAAAATGACTTTTTAGCCACTTGATGATTTATATGTCAGTGATAACCGGGACAACAGAGCAACCATGAGGGCTATAATGGCTCTGGCTTTAGCTTAATATGAAGACCTTTTCTAGCTTATTAGAGGTTACCCGAAAGGGTGCTAGAGAGGCCTGCCATTTTGGGTATAGGGTGGCCTCTGTCCTTATGTGTATAGGCTACACGTCATTGTGCCATTGGAAGGGGGGCTCTATATCTGTGCGCCCGGGAAACCTTGCGGCCCTAACATGTTAGATGAACTTTTGAAAGGCTTCAGAGTGATCCCTGCCGACCTTCCTTGGTAGTGGGTTAAGAGGTCGACGGGCCTCGGGCGAAAGGGTAAATCATGACTGATGGGTAAAGATGTACAACCTCTGCAGAGTGTTAAAACTAGTATACTAGCCGTGCTCACGGTCAAGAGCGGTCTTGGGGATTCTTACATTAAGGGCGATGATTCTTGTTGTGTTAAGATACTCATTGTTTATTGTTTAATGCTCTACATTATTCATGTCACATTGATCATGAGTTTGTGGGATCTACTGCCTTGCTGCTATACTTGTTGAGTTCGACATGGACTCACTCTTGCTATTTTCCCCCACCCTTCAGGAGGAGTGTTAGGCTTGTGATCAACCAGTCTGTTGGATCCTGTAGAGTGAAGTTAATACCCGAAGTTGGAGTTATCTTCCGTTGTTTGTTGCTTAAGGTTATCTCTGATTTATTATGTATGTCATATAATTTATGCATTGTCTTTTGATATTACCCCTTATTTGTAGCTATATGTGAGATTTGGCTTCTAAGACTCACATATAGTGCATATCTGATTTTGTTCTTAAAATCGGGTATTATAAGCTTCTCCTAAACCTACACACAGCTTATATGATGGTATATAAATATACAACACCCATCAAAAAGGTATCCAACACAGAGAATACAATTTAGATATATTGTGCTGTGCTGGACCAAAGCGGACACGTCTGACTTGATACCGGATGCGTCCGAAATTCACGAGCAGAGGATTTATAATCCTTGTGCCGTGAAACTTCTTCCTCTACCTGCAAGAACCACAATCACACTATATATGATACTAGAACCCTATAGAGTAGCTCACATAAAAGATAAGGCACAAATTTCAAATGTAATGCAAAGGGAGACATAAAATTTGTTTTCCGAAGCTCAGTCTCCGTCGAGACCTAATCTCCATTGAGGGGGCTATGGGTAAGGCACTAGATGACCTAGAGGCTACCACTAAGGTCACTCTAGCTCAAAGGTCCTCCCTAGAGGTTACCGCGAAGGTAACTCTAGGAGTCTCTTTCAACTCCAAATCCTCTTTCCACTAGCTGATTTCTTCCCTTGCGGAGGCGAAATCCGACCGGCACAAACAATACGAGGCAACCACAAACACTTGGGTGCTCTCCGAAGATGCCCAACCATCTAGGACCAAAGAATCCAAGAGTAACAATTGCAAATCATGACATAGACAATATGCCCAAGTGCTCAAGTGGTGGCTTGCTCTCAAATCTGAAAATCTTTCAACCGACAAGTTGGATTTGTCAATGTGGAACAAACACTCACAAAGAGAGAGTTGGGAAGAGTTAGGAAAGCTCAGCAATGTGTCTGAAAACCACTAGAATTAGCAGCCTCAAAAGAAGAGGGCTGAGGGGTATACAAAGACAGTTTTGAAAACTAGGGGTTAACTAGTCGTTGGCCATACTGGACGCGTCCGGTATCATATCGGACACGTCCGATATGGTCGAGGGCAAAAGGCTTTACCCCTGTTAGCTTGCTACTCCCTACCACGGAGAAGCCTACGTCGGAACTCCTGACGTACGTTGGAACTTCTGACGTGTCAGCACTGCTGAAGTACGCCAAAAGTGCTGATGCACGTCGAAACAGCTCCTTTGTCACCACATCTTAAAAATTCAGTATGCACAACAGTACCCATACCAGACGCGTCTGGTATGAATGGCCTGTGCACATTGAGTTCATCTCTCATGTTAGTCTCTCTAAGACCTCACATGGGTTGACTTGAGCACTAGAGAGTATTAATCTATGATCATGATGCATCCCTCTTAATAGTACGGTTTTCCTTTCAACTCAAGATCAAAAGATAAATCAAATTGAAACCACTTGAGAAGCTTCCATCAAACCAACGCTTTTCTTTCAATTCTTAATAAGCTGAGGATGTCATCATGTCAAACTTGTTTTCAACTTAGCCATCTAGTGCACATGACTTGGTTCCTTTCAATAGATAGGTTTGACTCCAAATGTACCAAGTCATTTCCATTAACTACTTCAATAGTAGATTTTATCCTCCACATTAACATGACCCTTAAGCTTGATTAGTACCTCAACTAAATTCAAGTAATTGCTTCTTCACCCGAGCTAGATTTTTCGGCCATCAAGCCATCGCTTGCCCTTCACCCTTGCTTAGTACCTCGAAGCCTTTCCTTGCTATCTTCACCACCTCAAGTCTTCAAGTCATATGTTGCTTTGAATCATCTAAACAATTTTATACTTTTCATTTTAGCTTTCATATAAGTGATAGCGATCTTCACAATAAATAAGCCTTTTCAATAATTCCATTTGCACTGTTGTTTTGTGCTTGAACTAGATTGCTTCATACAACAATACATAAGTTTGGCTTTTGTACACTTGTATCAAATACCTATGAGATAGTTTTTCCCTGTTTCATACTTAGCAAGATCATTAGTTCTTTTAATCACGGTTGTTATTCAAACACCCAAAACACATTAAGTGGCTTAATGCACTTACAAACTCCCCCTTTTTTGTGATTGGTGACAACCTTGATTAAAGCTTACAAGAGATAATAAATTTAAGCTCTTGGGTTTAATGATTTATTTGAATCTCCCCCTTAATACGTGCAATATGAATGGATGCACATATTAAGTGAGTGACAAGCTCCCTCTAAATCATTGCATCCGGTGCAAGTGAGTGTGAACAATATGACCGTGATACACATGACATGTAAAAAATCACACAAGAATAAATATAAAACATACACCAACACATGACATGGCAGCACACTTGCAAAAATAGAACTCTAAAAATTATAACCAACACACATAGCAAACATCACAAAGATTTCCCAAGTCTACAAGTCACTAAGATAAAGATCATGTCACATACCACATCTCACATAGTCTCACCATGATACAAGATAATATAATAAGTCTCGTGATACATCAATAAAGCTCATCATAGACACTACAGCTGTAGTACATATCTCAGAATATGCCTAACATGAAGAACATCTGAAGCTTTAATCAATATCTCTCCCCCTTTGTCATCCATCTCCAAAAAGTGTACAGGAACAAGCATATGACATCGGAGGGCTGCAAGATGTAACCGGTTGTCTCTCACTCGTCATCATCCTCATCATCATCATCGTCTCCACGCGCTGATCTAGAGAGCGAGAAGCACCTGGTAGGCGAGAACCACTCTGTCCTGGGTCACCTAGCTGGCCATAACCACCAAAGCCACTAGAGGTCCCTACGCCACCATAGCCATGTTCATAGTCGTGCGACTCCCCGTAGTTGAGGAAGCTATCCCACCAATGCTCCTATCACTGCTGCTGCAAGGGATCCTTAGGCTGCTGGCCCTGGTCTGTCTGACCCTGCTGTACCTGTGGTGGAACCGGCTGTGACTGAGTGTATCCACCAAACTCCTGCTGGAACACTCTCTCGTATCTGGCCGACTGCTGCTCAAAAGTCTTAGGCTCACTAGCTGCACTGTCAGAAATAGGAGACCTCGGAGTAGGTAGCTCATTCTTCTGTGCAAGCTCCTTGAGAGTACGAGTATCCTTCCTCCTAGCCTCTCTCTCATAGTGTTGTCTGGTCTTGATTGCATTCATGTCCTTGCACATCCCAAATATGGCACTGAAGAACTTCCTAATGGGAGAAGGAGGGGCACGGCCACGTGAAGAAGACCGGGAAGGACCACGAGGTGAAGTAGGGTGTGCTGCTGAACCTCCTCCTACTGCTGCTCGTGGAGGTGACAAATCAATCTTAGCCAAGTCAGCAGCAATCTTCAGAACCTTGTGCTACTTGTCATACTCAATGGAGTGGCCTGTCACCTTTCGAATCATATAAGTGATGTATGGTGCATAGCCACACCCCTTGACTAGTCTCTCACCCACTGACTTGATCTCATTCCAAATGAAATCAAACATGCTGAATGGCCTAGCATTAGGTAACATTCTCATCAACAAATTCCTGCTACAATCTTCCACATTTGCCTTGTCACCAACCTTGCAGGCAATGGTCTTCCTTAACATCCTATCTAAGTATCTATATGCGGGGAAAAGACCTTTCACCTTCCCCACAACTGCACCTCTGAAGCCTGGAATGTACAGCTGACCCATCCTCTCTGGAGGTGTCACTATCTCATCATGTATCTTATCTCTAGCAAGGTCCTCCTCATCAAAACCAAGATATCCAGCAAAGAATGCATACTCAACATTGAAACACTCACCAGCTATCATCTAGTGCATCACCCTATCTGAATCAACATACAAAGTGGCATAGAACTGAGCCACTATCTCTGTGTTCCAATCATGCTTGAAAGACATGATCTCACTAGCACCAATCCTTGCACAAATATCAACAGCTCTATCAAGTGAAGGCATCTTGTGAGCCTTCAACTCCTTTCACTTAGCCCACTGAGACTTGATAACCACAGGAATTCTAGTCAAAATAACACTGATGTAGAAGTCAATCTGAAACAAAGTGTGAAACATGTAGTCCTACATCACCTGCTGCTGAGTCCTAGGGTCCACTCTCCTAAGAGTCTTCACACTCTTTGTCATCCCCGTGTCCTTGTAGTTGGTTCTCCTCACAAAATCTGGCACATTAGGAGCATAGACTCTAGGATGCCCCAAGTGATGTCCTGGCTGTTGTGCTGGTGGTACATTCTAGGCCTGCACATGCTCTTTATCACTGTCCTTAGACTCTTGACCATTGCCTGACTCATGCTCAGACTAAATTTCACCTCTAGCCTCAACTCTGAACTGGTCTGACTCTGAAGCATAGGAAGAATCATCATCATCACTACCTTCTACATCATCTGCTGGCGCTCTATCTGCAAGCCTGCCAGACTTCCACCTCCTATCTCCACTGCCACTGCCACTACCACTACCAACTGTTCTTCTAGCTTCCCTTGTTCTTTTGTAGTACTTCATGGCAACAGGATCATTCTTGTGCTTAGCTTGTGGCTCAATCCATCCGTCTCTAGTCATGAGCTCCCCCTGAATCCATAAACATCACAGAGATATATAAGCATTTAGAGCCATGTCCAAATGTGCCTCTCACGTTGCCATGAGATGAAACAATAATTAATCGATGAATTTGTAATCACCTATACACAAATCAATGTCAAATAGGTTCACAAAGCATATATAAAAATTATTGAGATCATCTAAGACAGTAAGGAAATGAGTCTGAAGCAAGAAAGCAGCAGGTACTGCTCTGCTGATCCATACCGGACGCGTCCGGTATGAGGTCGGACGTGTCCGACCTGGGCGCAGCAGCCTTAACCTAGGGTTCCCACTTCAAACCATAACCAATCCAATCCATGATTTAGACATAGCTTCTAGATAACAAATGTGGCATCTTCACCCAAAGGATTGGGAAATAAAGCTCTATCTAATAGATTGGAAGGAGTCAGAGATTTGAATACCGTGAGAGTAGAGGAAAAGTTGGGCTTTCGATTTCTTGCTGCAGATCCTTGACTCTTTATGCTTGGTGACTCCAATCCACCTTCCTCCCTTCCCTTTCCATAGTCTACTCATGAAATCATCATTGTGATAAGAGAGGAGTGGAAGTTAGATGTTGGGAGAGAGAAAGGAGAATGAGGAGAGAATAGGTCTGAACGGGTATGCTGCTTCTTTAACCCTGTGCATACCGAACGTGTTCGGGATGGTGCCGGACGCGTCCGAGATGCTCGGGCTCCAAACTGTTTGCTGTACTTCTTATTTTTTCCTGATCCAAGACCCCTTCTATGTTAACACTGAGTCCAAACATATTATTATTTTTTAATTACATAATCCAATCATTTCTCATCTCCTTTCTTCTTAATTTGTACTCCAAAGTATTTCAAATCTCATTTTGAAATTTCTTCAAGAATTCTTTCCTCAGTCTTATGTCCATGAGTCTTCTGATGTCTAGAGATGTGAGGTAGAGATAAAAGAGTGACTTAGGACTTGAGAAATCATGTCGAGTGTGATTAGGCAGACAATCAACCAAGGAGAACAATAACCACACTTATATGATTAGGCCACAAAGACCTAGAACTAATTGTTTTCACAAACCACTCAGCCTACTCATGCTATTAGAGATTTTGAAAAGATTCTATCTTAAGTCAATCAAATGCACATTCTAGCATATGGGCCTTACATGCACTTACAATGCTCATATGAAACCATACCTTAGCCTTGAGCCCCTATGAATACCACTGAGTGTAATTTGAAGCATGGTCACGTGAATTCCGGTCACGTTCGAGACATTGTCGGACACATCCGACATGTCCCACACCCCTGCAATGAACTCTTTGGGCAGTAGAACTAGTCATGTACCATTATTAGTGGTTAAACACTAAAGTACATCAGACCCAAGTCTTTTCATGGGCTTTTCATTAGAAATTCTAGCCCCGAGAATACCGGACACGTCCGGCTAAATGTTGGACACGTCCGACATGCACAGGACAGAAACTAATCATTTTGTTTTCTAGCCATTCTTTTTGACTTTGAATTGACCTGCACATAGGTGAGTATATTGCTCTACTAGAGAGACATTAATGGCATCGAATGGCAAGTAAGTATGTGGTCAAATTTACTTAGCACTTTCTCAAATATCAAAAATATTGCCATTTGTGAAATATTAAGCATGAGTGACTAAACTAATTGGTTTAGGTACTTCTCACTAACGATGAAGATGAAATGAATGATATGGCAATTTAGTCTTCTTTGGGTCAACTACATATCGGAGATTGATGAACAAGTTGATAGGTTGAGCGTGTCATATGTAAAGACATGGTATGCTTTCTCAACCACCCCAAAGCCTTCATCTTCATCAAGTACCTACAATCACAACTTAGGCACACTTTGGTACCCAACTCTTGTTGGGTCCTATAGAGTTAGTTGCAATGTGCTTAGGCACCCAAGTGGTTCTAGTGCTAGCATGTGGTGAATACCTTGCTTGGCTAGTACTAGATCCATTTGTGGTCCTCTAAGCTTATCATTGAAAACATATGCATTTGGCTTAGGCATGTTACCTTTGGGACAATCATAGCTTAGATGTCCCTTTCTTCTACAATTGTAGAAAATGTGACCTTTGTTGCTACAATCCTTGTTTTGTTTGTTGTGACACTCATATATCATGTGTCCAACCTCAATGCTTGCATAGCATCTTCTTGCTGCAACTTGAGCCTTGTTACTTGTCTTCTTGAAATCTTTGCAAGTATTGCTCAAGTGGCTTACTTTGTTGCACTTGATGCTAGCTTTAGGTTCATCCATATTGAGATGGTTTGCCAACTTGCTAGAGGCCTTTTTCTCGGCCACCTCACACTTGTCGTCCCAACTCTTGTTTGGACACATATCTCTCATGTGCCCATGTGCCCCGCAACCATAGCATAACCTTTTACCATATTTCCTGCTCTTGGTTGGCATTGCTTTGCTTGTGATGTGGTTAGTTTGTAGGATGTTGAAGGAAGCAAGATTTGAACCCTTCTCAAGCTTCTTCAACATGTTTTCACAGTTATCTTGAGAAGGTTGTGCTTTCTCCTTACCCTTCAACTTAATCACATCTTTCTTCAATTTTTCTACTTCTTCTTTGAGCCTAATGTTTTCCATAGGATTATGCTCAATCAAAGATTGGCTAGCTTGAGAAGCACACTCATTAGCACAAGAAATATTTAATTTAGAGGGTGTGCTAGTGAGTGGGTGAGTGTGAGGTTGAGAGGATTTTACCACTATAATGACAACCTCATGTGCTATCTCAAGTATACCATGTGATTCTACTAGGCTTTCATGTGAACATTTGAGTTGCTCATGCACAACTTGAAGAGTGTTGAAGTTCCATGAAATCTTGTCAAGCCTTTTCTTGAGCTCAAAGTTTTCCCTTTCTACTTGAACATTAGTAACAAAATCATGCTCAATTGACAATTTTTCATACCTCTCATTCGTTTCCTTTAGCTCTTCAAGCTTGGATATGAGGGACTTGTCTTGATCATGAAATTTTTGCTCTTGTTCCTCAATCTTCTCTTCTAGATCATTGTTCTCATTTGCTAGCTTCATGAACATGAGCTTTTCCTTGCTTCTAAGATGATCAAGCATGTGACTATCTTTGTTTTCACTTGCTCTTTAATCATCCTCTTGAGCCTTTTCTTGCTTGGTTGCTTTCTTCTTCTTCTTGATCTTCTTGGCCATGAGACACAACTGATGAAAGTCATGGGATACTATTGTTGACTCATCACTTGATCTCCACTGAGGTTCTTTATTGCTGCATTGATCTGCTTGTTGTCCTGCTGCCACAGCCATACCGAACATGTCCGGTGCCATATCGGACATGTGTGGTATGCGCTACACTGCCAGCACAGCAACATCTGCTTTGATCGGCTTCGACTCTGCACTCTTGAGGATGCCTAATGTTTCTTCATTGCAGTGAAGTATAGTGGACATATTATCCTTTGTCTTCCACACATAGCACTCATTGTCATTTGGTTTTCCATATAACTCAAATAATTTAACCCAAATGATATGAGCACTTGATGGAGGAGTTTGTCCATTGTAAATTGCTTCATCTTGAACCTCTACACTCAATGTACTCAAAATGACATTAGCAGCTAGGGCATTGAGGTGCACGTATATCTCTTCCTCTTTTGGAATATTCTTATAGCTAAACCAATCATCTATGGAATGAGGTATACTTGCATCCACAATCTGCTCTACAAGTGGACTAATAGTTTGAAAAGTATTGAGTACATGAATTGACCAAGGTAGAAAGTTTGAACCATCAATTTGGAGAACTATGGGATCCATGTCACTAGGCGTCGACATCCTTTTCTCACAAGCGGTGAAGCTCGATCGTGAGACCTTGCTTTCATACCAATTGAAAGGACCAAGGATGCGCCTAGAGGGGGTGAATAGGCGTTTCTGGAAATTTACAACTTAAAACGCGGAAACAATTAGAACTAGAGTTTTTTTACGCAAATGAAAAACTCCACACAATCATAAACAAAGAAATAGTTTTCAACAATATTGAATAAGTCTAACACATGCACCATAGAGATTAAATCATAGAACGAAATATTCTTGACAACTCGCAAATACCGGACGCGTCCGGTAGCAACACGGACACGTCCGAGATTCACGAGCACACAACACCTAGCTATTTTTGTTCTCCAGCTTCTCCTAAACCTACACACAGCTTATATGATGGTATATAAATATACAACACCCTACAAAAAGGTATCCAACACAGATAATACAATTTATATATATTGTGTTGTGCTAGACCAAAGCGGACACGTCCGACTTGATACCGGACGCGTCCGAAATTCACGAGCAGAGGATTTCTAATCCTTGTGCCGTGAAACTTCTTCCTCTACCTGCAGGAACCACAATCACAGTATATATGATACTAGAACCCTGCAGAGTAGCTCACATAAAAGATAAGGCACAAATTTCAAATGTAATGCAAAGGAAGATACAAATTTTGTTTTACCGAAGTTCAGCCTTCGTCGAGACCTAATCTCCATTGAGGGGGCTACGGGTAAGGCACTCGATGACCTAGAGGCTACCACTAAGGTTACTCTAGCTCAAAGGTCCTCCCTAGAGGATACCGTGAAGGTAACTCTAGCTCGAGTCTCTTTCAACTCCAAATCCTCTTTCCACTAGCTAATTTCTTCCCATGCGGAGGCAAAATCCGACCTGCACAAACAATCTGAGGCAACCATAAACACTTGGGTGCTCTCCGGAGATGCCTAACCGTCTAGGACCAAAGAGTCCTAGAGTGACAAATGCAAATTACAAAATAGACAATATGCTCAAGTTCTCAAGTGGTGACTTGCTCTCAAATCCAAAAATCTTTCCACCCACAAGTTGGATTTGTCAATGTAGAACAAACACTCACAAAGAGAGAGCTGGGAAGAGTTAGCAAAGCTAAGCAATGTGTCTCAAAACTAGTAGAATCAGCAGCCTCAACAGAAGAGGGCTGAGGGGTATATAAAGACAGTTTTGAAAACTAGCCGTTAACTAGCCGTTGACCATACCAGACGCGTCCGGTATATGGTCGAGGCCAAAAGGCTTTGTGATGAGACCATACCAAGGCAATCAACATTCAAGCATCCACTCAAGGTGAAAGCTAAACATAATTCCAAATCGTTTAGGTTTCTACATACAAGGCTACTACTTGGTTTATATGATTATAGATTCAAACACCTTGCTATCATGGAACAAGAAGATTGTGATGTTATCACAACATTACAAACCGATGGCCTAGCACAACTCTTTGGATCACAAGAGTTAGAGTCGAGGACGACTCCTTTTCAAGAGAGAGATGGACATCCCAGCTATGCACGCTCGTTCAAGTCCAAATGCTACACATCAAGGTCAACTTACAAGAAGCCATGCCAAGAAGCTACAACAAGAGGTCCACACGCTATTTTGTGAGATTCATTTTAATATTAATGAGAATTATCTACTACCTAAGTGTTGTACCTTGATTGTATTCATGTATATAGAAGAAGAGAAGGATGAATTGGACCATGAAGAACGGACCAGTGCAAGTCCTAGAAGACACTACAAAATGGACCAGAGAGTTAAAAACGGACCAATGGAAGTCAAGAATGGACCAGTGCAAGGAAATCTTCATAACCTTTTAATCACAAAAGCTATGAAGGCCCATGAGGACTTGTTGGAAATCTTGTCGAGTCTTCTTTCCAATGCCTCAAGTCTCATCTCATTTGGACGTCGCAATCAAGAGTTATGCTTGGATTAGTCAAGACTCCTCAGAAGTTCAACAGTCTGTCGTGACAGAATGTTGGTACAAATTGCCATGCAAACCCGTACCAATCTACAACATTTCGTGGTGCATGGCATACATTGTTGGAAAGCTCTTGGAGTCTAGTTTCACACCCAACAAACGGTTTGTCATTTGGACTTCCCAATAAGAAGTTATGATCAGTTTATTGAAACTGCTCTGGAGGCCAACGGTCACTCGAAGCCAGTTCGGGAATCCATTCCGAGGGACCTTTCACATTGCCTTCCCTCAGAAACTCTGTTTCATTTTCATACCTATCTAGGAGGGTTGTTCCTAGTATAAATATCCCCTACCTCTAAGCTATTAGACACCTTTGATCATTTTGATAAACTACATAATATTGCAGCTGCGCTGCTGAGTACCTTACTCAACCTTTGTTCTTCCTTGTTCTTCTTGGACTTGTGAAGTGAATCCTCTAGGTTCCCCTACTTCGTGCTCTACGGCTTCCGTTCGTCTGCACCGTATTGTGTGGATTAGTTCTGGATTCTGATTCTGCGATCGTTCGGAGATCGAGTCAAAGTCTTCGTGGTTTCGGTGCCTCTCTCCCCGTCGCTTGGTCACATCTAACCTTTGTCAGGTATAAAGCTAGTTACCCATTGTTCGCAGCAAGTTATCCTTGTTCTTTTGATCTACTGTCGTGAAGATCGGGCCAACCTCGTGCCGATTCATATCGGTAACCTATCAACTGGTATCAAAGCTTTCGTTGTCACGGTAGGTCTCACAATCATCCACATATCTACCTTTAGTTTATCTATCATTTATTACTGTTTTATTCATCACCTATAGTCCACTGAAAAAGCCAAAAAAAACCAAAAACCCTTTGACGGTACTGTTATCTTGTGTTTTTTGTGTTCATCAAGTTGCTAGTCACCCTCTTTACACATATTGTGTTGTGTTTCATTTGTTATCCGCATCCCTGTTAGTATAAAAAAAGAGTTAAAAATCAGAGAAAGAAAATAAGAAGAACAGAAAGATCCGAAAGAAAAGTAAAAGAAGAGAAGAGGGGTTGTATTGCGGTTTGCTCACTAAAAAATTGAGTTTACATATTCAGATTCTTGGGGATTTATATACCCACAACATTATATCTTTTCAGCACATTAAACCACTTGATTTTCAGTACCATAGCCTCTCTTGTTTAGCCACCTATAGCTCCACCAAAAACTGAAACCAGGACATTTGACTCGTAATCCTTGCGACCTCGGAATCACTTCTATTGAGCTTCTACACTAGTACAATTCATTGTCCTTGAGAACAAGAAAGAGCATTGGTAAGTAAGAGGTGAGATTGTGTGATTCCACAAATTTACCCATTCCACTATATCTTGCTTAAGTGCTAACATGCCAGGATCCAATTCGAGCATTCGTGGTGGTCGATATGGAGAAAAAGAAACATCAGTTTCGCGGGCTGAGTTACGCCAACTACAAAACTCACTAGTGGAGGCCATGGAGAAGATGTTTGATGAACGTCTTCCTATGGTGCGCGGTCAGGCTAAACAACATAGCTCAGCCAACTTTCGCTGTGGTCTCTTTGGCCACAGTGGACAACATGGAGGAGGTGCTCATGGGCATAGCATTCGCCCCCGTGTGCTCATTGATGATGAAGATTACTGCATGTCCCCTAAAAGAAAAAATCAGCAAGAGTGCCCCCAACCAAAATTGAGTGAGAGAAATCAAAAGGAAAAGATGAGACATTCCACCATACGTGAGAAAGAGTGGCACCAACCAAAATTCAGTGAGACAGTTCAAAATAAGAAGATGAGAGATTCCACAATATTTAAGGAGAGCCACAAACTTCTATGTGAGAGTGATCCACAAAAATTGAGAGAAAAAAGAGATGAATCATGTGAGGAATTATTTACTTCTAACAACATAATACCTTCTATTCTTATTCCTTTTGTGATGCAGGTTCATGAAGAAAATGATGTTGTGAACTATGATCAGCCCCCAATCTTCGATGAGCAAGAACAAGTGATTGTCAATGACAATGATACACATCCATATGTGGCTTCACAAGACGTTGAAGTAATTGTGCATCAAAACCTATGTGAGAATAAGAGACACATTGCCAAAATGAGAGAGAGTGAAAACAAAAGTGAGTTGAGTGATTCCACCCACTATAAGGTTGAGAGTGTCAACAATGAGAGTGTGAGGGATACACCACAGAAAAATAGATAGTTAGAATGCAGGCCAAGTGAGGATATCTTTGAAACTAAAACTCTCATCCCTACTTCTAGTTTTGTCTTTCCAAATGTGCAGGTTGGTGATGAGAATAGAGAAGAGATGGATGCTCAAGACAACACCATACTTGTTGAGACAAATGAGAAGGTAGCCATTCAACTAAACTCATTGTGTGTTGCCCAAAACCAGAACCATGACATGGATAACGGTAAGATTTCAGAGGCGCAATCTTTCGTACTTGCACCACCAAAAAGTCTAAAAGTTATTGAAAATAAATCAGATTTGAGTTTGCAAAGTAAAATGGCAAGTAATTATGATAATACATATGGTTCAAATGGGATTAACCATACACGAAATATTTGCACTGATTTGATTATTTCACATGTTCACCTATGTGCTGAAATTTTGCAAGTTGATAACCAAAGTTCAATCATACATGATCTTTTCTATGGTTTGATATGGTTCATATACATGATGATTTGCATTCATATGTGTGATACGATGCATTATGTTCAATGCTCATACATCTTAGAGATGGCTTCACATTTCTCAACCCTTTAGTTAATTCATCAAAACCATCTAAGATCAACAATGAAGGTAAAAATTCAGAGATTCAAACCTTGGTACATGTAGAAACATTGGGTTTAAAATACATGAAAAATAAAACAAATCTAATTGTTCAACACATACTGAGTACTTGTGATATCACTGTTTCAGCAATAAAACATAACCAAAACATTTGTGCTGATTTGACTAGAACTCATGTTGATACAAGTGTTGAATTTCTTTTTGATGAGAGTCTTTGTGCTTTGAATGATCCTTGCAACACTTCATATAACAACAAACAACACCTCATCCAGTCGGTTACTTGTGCTGATTTGTTTACAAGGATATCTCCTCTTGAATGTTTGTGTTACACTATGCTTAACATGCCTATCAATATTGAACAAATGCTTGAGAAAATTTCTAACATAACATCTTTGAGTTCATTGAATACTACTCATAGCTTCCAGTTTACATTTGTCTTGATTGGAGAACATGTTGTAGATACCTTCCAAGTTCATGCCAATTGTGCAACATCAAGCTTGCTGATTTAGACTCAAAAATGTTAAGAGATAAACAAAGTGAGAAATCTTTTAAGATACAACAAATGCTTGGTGCTTATGGTTTCGATCAATTCATATTGTCAGCATGTTCATATCATCCACTTAAAGTCAGGAATCTTGTGCAAAGCAAAGCCTATACACCGAAAAGTTGTTCATCCACACCTTGGAGCATTGAGTTTAAAAATTATACTTCTAAAGCCTTGAATAAATTTTGCTGCCACAATAATTTTTGGAATAACATTAGTTCTCAACATCCATTTGATGAAAAGTTTGATCTTCTAAAGATAAAACATGATAACATGAATCAAATGATTGGATCGGAAGAAATTTTTGTGTTTCCATCCTCTAAACTGTTTGCAGGTTCACCAAAGTTGAGAGAATGTTTTTTGCATGGAAAAGGAAATAATGAAAAAATAATTCATAATGAAACAACTGAACAAAACAAAAGGAATAATTATTGGAATTATCAAGTACATCCATCCTCTATTTTGTCTAAGCTGTTTTCAGGTAAACAAAAGTCGTGGACGACTTCTCTTGAAGGGAGGGAGGATGATGAGACCATACCAAGGCAATCAACATTCAAGCATCCACTCAAGGTGAAAGCTAAACTTAATTCCAAATCATTTAGGTTTCCACATACATGGCTACTACTTGGTTTATATGATTATAGATTCAAACACCTTGCTATCATGGAACAAGAAGATTGCGATGTTATCACAACATTACAAACTGATGGCCTAGCACAACTCTTTGGATCAGAAGAGTTAGAGTCGAGGACGACTCCTTTTCAAGAAGGGGATGATGATGACGACATCCCAGCTATGCACGCTCGTTCAAGTCCAAATGCTACACATCAAGGTCAACTTACAAGAAGCCATACCAAGAAGCTACAACAAGAGGTCCACGCGCTACTTTGTGAGATTTATTTTAATATTAATGAGAATTATCTACTACCTAAGTGTTGTACCTTGATTGTACTCAAGTATATAGAAGAAGAGAAGGATGAATCGGACCCTGAAGAACGGACCAGTGCAAGTCCTAGAAGACACTACAAAATGGACCAGAGTGTTAAAAACGGACCAGTGGAAGTCAAGAACGGGCCAGTGCAAGAAAATCTTCATAACCTTTTACTCATAAAAGCTATTAAGGCCCATGAGGACTTGTTGGAAATCTTGTCGAGTCTGCTTTCCAATGCCTCAAGTCTCATCTCATTTGGACATCGCAATCAAGAGTTATGCTTGGATTAGTCAAGACTGCTCAGAAGTTCAACAGTCTGTCGTGACAGAATGTTGGTACAAATTGCCATGCAAACCTGTACCAATCTACAACGTTTCATGGTGCATGGCATACATTGCAAGAAAGCTCTTGGAGTCTAGTTTCACAACCAAGAAATGGTTTGTCATTTGGACTTCTCAATAAGAAGTTATGGTCAGTTTATTGGAAACTGCTCTGGAGGCCAACAGTCACGCGAAGCCAGTTCGGCAATCCATTCCGAGGGGACCTTTCACATTGCCTTCCCTCAGAAACTCTGTTTCATTTTCATACCTATCTAGGAGGGTTGTTCCTAGTATAAATATCCCCTACCTCTAAGCTATTAGCAATCTTTGATCATTTTGATAAACTACATGATATTGCAGCCGCGCTGCTGAGTACCTTACTCAACCTTTGTTCTTCTTGGACTTGTGAAGTGAATCCTCTAGGTTCCCCTACTTCGTGCTCTACGGCTTCCGTTCGGCTGTGCCATATTGTGTGGATTAGTTCCGGATTGTGGTTCTGCGGTCGTTCGGAGATCGAGTCGAAGTCTTCGTGGTTTCGGTGCCTCTCTCCCTGTCGCTTGGTCGCATCCAACCTTTGTCAGGTATAAAGCTAGTTACCCGCTGTTCGCAGCAAGTTATCCTTGTTCTTTAAATCTACTGTCGTGAAGATTGGGCCAACCTCGTGCCGATTCATATCGGTAACCTATCACTTTACCCTTGTTAGCTTGCTACTCCCTACCACGCAGAAGCCTACGTCAGAACTCCCAACATACGTCAGAACTTCTGACGTGTCAGCACTACTGACGTGCACCGGAAGTGCTGATGCGTGCCGGAACAGCTCCTCTGTCAGCACATCTCAAAAAGTTAGTATGCACAACAGTACCCATACTGGACGCGTCTGGCCGGACATGTCCGGTATGCACGGCTTGTGTACATTGAGTTCAGCTCTCAGGTTAGTCTCTCTAAGACCTCTCATGGGTTGGCTTGAGCACTAGATAGTATTAATCTATGATCATGATGCATCCCTCTTAATAGTACGGCTTTCCTATCAACTCAAGATCAAAAGATAAATCAAATTGAAACCACTTGAGAAGCTTCCATCAAACCAAAGCCTTTCTTTCAATTCTTGTTAAGCTGAGGATGTCATCATGTCAAACTTGTTTTCAACTTGAGCATAGCCATCTTGAGCACATGACTTGGTTCCATTCAATAGATAGGTTTGACTCCAAATGTACCAAGTCATTTCCATTAACTACTTCAATAGTAGATTTGATCCTCCACATCAACATGACCCTTAGAGCTTGATTAGTACCTCAACTAAATGCAAGTAATTCCTTCTTCACCTGAGCTAGGTTTTTCGGCCGTCAAGCCATCGCTTGCCCTTCACCCTTGCTTAGTACCTCGGAGCCTTTCCTTGCTATCTTCACCATCTCAAGTCTTCAAGTCCTATGTTGCTTTGAATCATCCAATCAATTTTATACTTTTCATTTTTGCTTTCATATAAGTGATAGCGATCTTCACAATAAATAAGCCTTTTCAATAATTCCATTTGCATTGCTATTTGTGCTTGAACTAGATTGCTTCATACAACAATACATAATTTTGGCTTTTGTAAACTTGTATCAAATACCTGTGAGATAGCTTTTCCCTGTTTCACACTTAGCGAGATCATTAGTTCTTTTAATCACGGTTGTCATTCAATCACCCAAAACACATTAAGTGGCTTAATGCACTTACACATATCGTTGGTGATATTCAAAGAGGATTGCAAACTAGATCAAGATTAGCATCATTTTGTGAGCATTTCTCCTTTGTGTCTCACACTGAATCAAAGAAGATTGATGAAGCATTGAGAGATGTTGATTGGGTTAATGCTATGCATGAAGAGCTCAACAATTTCAAGATAAATCAAGTATGGGAATTAGTTGAGAGGCCTAGTGATCATAATGGCATTGGTACTAGATGGGTCTTTCACAACAAACAAGATCAAGATGGGATAGTTATAAGGAACAATGCAATATTGGTAGCACAAGTCTAAACTCAAGTTGATGGTCTTGACTTTGGTAAAACATATGCCTCGGTTGCAAGATTGGAAGCAATTAGGATCTTGTTGGCCTATGCTTGTGCTCATAACATCAAGCTATACCAAATGGTTGTGAAAAGTGCATTTCTCAATGGCTATATCAATGAAGAAGTTTATGTTGAGCAACCTCCCAGTTTTGAAGATGACAAGAAACCCAACCATGTTTACAAGCTAAGAAAGGCATTGTATGGTATGAAGCAAGCACCAATAGCATGGTATGAGAGATTGAGAGATTTCTTACTCTCTAAAGGTTTCAAGGGCAAGGTTGACACCACTCTCTTCACTAAGAAGATTGGCAAAGACTAGTTTGTGTTGAAAATATATGTTGATGATATCATATTTGGATCAACCAATCAAGAATTTTGTGAGGAGTTTGGAAAGATGATGGCTAATGAGTTTGAGATGTCAATTGTTGGAGAGCTTAGTTACTTCCTTGGTCTTCAAATTAAGCAACTGAGGAACGGCACATTTGTGAGTCAAGGCAAGTACATAAAAGACATGCTCAAGAAGTTCGGCATGGATGATGCAAAATCAATTAGCACTCCAATGGGAACAAATGGAAGCCTAGATAGTGACACAACTGGAAATATGGTGGATCAAAAGTTGTATCGGTCTATGATTGGAAGCCTACTCTATATGACCGCATCAAGACTGGATGTCATGTTTAGTGTGTGCATGTGTGCAAGATTTCAAGCCTCAATAAGAGAGAGTCATTTGAAGGCAACAAAGAGAATATTGAGGTACTTGAAGCATACAGAAAATATTGGTTTGTGGTATACCAAAGGTGCAAAGTTTGAACTTATTGGATATTCTAATTTGGACTATGCAGGATGCAAAGTTGAAAGAAGAAGCACATCAGGCACATGTCAACTATTGGGAAGATCACTTGTCTCATGGTCATCCAAGAAGCAAAATAGTGTTGCATTATCAACCACCAAAGCAGAGTACATTGCGGTCGGTAGTTGTTGTGCACAAATCCTATGGATGAAGGCAACTTTGAAGGACTTTTGAATTAAATTCAAGCAAGTACCATTACTATGTGACAATGAAACTGTCGTGAAGCTTACCAACAATCTGGTTCAATACTCAAGAACAAAGCACATAGATGTCCGCCATCATTTCATAAGAGATCATAAACAAAAGGGGACATTTGTATTGAGAGTATAGGCACTGATGATCAACTTGCCAATATGTTCACCAAGCCACTTGATTAGAAGAGGTTTTGCAAGCTAAGGAATTAACTGAACATACTTGAATTCCCAAATATGTGTTGATGCAACCCCATTATATGATATGCCTCTCCTTTGAGCAAAGCAAGGTAAAGTTGATTGACATGTCATTCATTCTTTGCTAAGGACTTGTTTAGTGCATCTAGTCATTCCTTACATGTCTTAGGATCATTCATGAAAATCAAATGAATTTGATGCTTGTATGGTACCACTATTGCTTCTATGCTTGACTTGGTCTAGTGGTAGCATATGACATGTTTTTGGGCTTGCAATCCTAGTGTTTGATCTAGAATATGAGCTATAAGTGTTTAAGTCAACATGGTACAAGATAACCCTTATTTGGAGGTGAGAAAAAGTTTGTCATTGGATCAAACTGAGTTAAATATCTTAGGCAAGTAATCTAGATTGAACCAATTTGGGAAAATGATCTCACTTCACATGGTTTCACACTAACCTATCTCAAATTTGAGCTCACCTTTTGTGGTCCTTGATGACAAAAGGGGAGAGAATTTTTCCAAAGATTTGTGAAAAGGGGAGAGAAATTACAAGTATAAAGATAGGGGAGTAATGTGATAAAATAAAGGGATCAATTAAAATTTTGAAGCACACAATTAAGGGGAGCAAGCTCATAAACTTGTATGTTGCATTTGAATGAGCATCACATATGTTTGCTTGCATGTGCGTTAGCTTTAGAAGCTTTCTCTCGGATACCTTGCTTGTGTGGTGTATGCTAGTTGTAAGTTTGATTGATGAAATGAAGAACTAGCATGCATAGGTAGTGTAACTAGACTTGTAGTTGTTCCACAATTGGTACTAGAACCTTATTTATAATGTTGCATCTCACAGGGTGTCCTAGTTTTTGAATGTCTAGTTACTAACGGTGCTAAGGATGGTGTATATTGGCAACTCCGATTGGTATCATGCTTCAAAGGTCCATTCTTTACACCTTACCATCGTTTGGTAGAAATTGACTCCTATATTTCCTATTCAAGCATATGTGCAAGCCTTCAAATCCAAACTCTTAGCACATATGTAGGGGAGCAATTGCTACCAATTTGGGTTTATGAAACTTGTCCGTAACCTTTGCACATGGTAAAATGCTTGGGCAAGTAACATAATCCAAGAAACTTTTTATTGAAAATCTTTGTAAAAGGGTTGTCATCAATTACCAAAAAGGGGGGGACTGAAAGCCCTAGTTTGGTTTTGGATAATTGATGAAACCCTAGTACTAACCTCTATACTAAGTATGTGTAGACTTAATGAGGTTGGTACATGCCAAGTGATGGAGCAAGTGATGATCATGGTGATGATGGTGATGACCACAAGATGATCAAGTGCTCGACTTGGAAAAGAAGAAAGAGAAAAACAAAACCCTATGGAGATCAAGGCAAAGGTATTGCTTAGGGTTTTAGTTTTGGTGATCAAGACACCAAAGAGGGTGTGATCACATTTAGGATAGATAGTCGTACTATAAAGAGAGGAATTCTTTGGCTAAGCGGTTATTAAGTGCCACTAGGTGTCATTGTTCATATGCATGCATTTAGAACCTAGTGAGCTAACTTAACTCCTTCGAAGAAAATATTTGTGAAAATGCTAACACACTTGCACATGTTGGTACACACATGGTGGTGTTGGCACACTTTGAGAAGGAGGTGGAGTACGAAGGGTAGAGAGGGGTTTGGGTTTCTCTCTCCCTCCGTCGAGCTTGTGAGGCGGGATTGGGCGCTTTTGAGAAAATAAATTGCATATTTTCTATTGCACTAGTGGGAAGATTAGAGAAGTCGCTCGAGTGTTTCTCACTAAAAAACACTCACTAGATGCTCTGACCGCAGGCACCGGACGCTGAGCCTGCGCGTCCGGTGTGTTGTCAATCTCTGGTGAAGATAGCAGCGTGCACAGGACGCTGAGCACCGAACACGGGCTAGACCCTATTTCTACATCTAGTGTGGCTTGGCATCAGCAGTGAGTTTGTAGTGCTCTCTGAGTAAGGGTCCGGTGCTGACCTGGCACGTCCGGTGGTTGCGTCCGGTGACCCCACATGTTTGACAAACCCCTCTGCGTACAGGTCTAATGAGTACCTGACACGTCCAGTGCTCACTTGACCATGTCCGGTAGTTTGAATTTTACCGTTAGAGATCAACGCGCGAGGTTCGATTCGCTGACATGTGGTTGGCTCTGGAGCACCGGACGTAGGGGTTGAGCATCCGGTTGTCACCTGTTGTGCGTTCGGTGACCCCAATTTCTGTCCAGTGAAAGAGCCAATGATTCTATTTGGTTGAGGAGCTTATAAATAGTTGTTGGCCGGCTTGGGGCTCCCACTCTTGTCATTCTAGCATACTTGACATCCTTGTGAGCCTAAGCAAACACCTCCCAGTCATCTCCTTCATAGCACGAGGTTCGTGCTACACCTCTTAGCCGCCGAACCACCAAGTGTTGGTCGACACAACTACAACGTAGCGTGCCGGCAAGCACGTGAACATCGAGAGAAAATTGTGTGTCTCCATTATGATTGTTCATTGGATTTCTCCTGGTGATTGGACTTCATATTATTGTGATTGGTTCATCCCCTCTACGTGACGGTATAAAGATCAAACCCTCTCTCTTACATTCCCGCAAACTAGAGTAACTTACTTGTATAGAAACTTTAGCTAGCTCTCTAGTGTAAGTAGAGACATACTTCTTATGTGCCTAGTGATCATAGCAACTAGAATTGTTGGTCAGGTGGCTTGCAAAAACCTCATTCGAGCTAGAGCAAAAAGCGTTGCTTTGTTATTTACTAATCTCTTGCTCTAGTGAGTTTGTAGAATTCTTAAATAGGCTATTCACCCCCTCTATCCATATTAGGACCTTTCGCCACCTCCACGGTGTTGACCTTCCAACCACCAATGGCAGCCTTAATGGCGCCGCGGTCTGGCCCGGAGCCATCCCCGATCGGCGGCGCGCGGCTTTCCCTCGTGGTCAGGCGTGTCAGTGTGTCCGGTGGAAGCAGGGGACTCTGTGGTGATGTTTGTTCCTTATCTGGCTTGACGCCTCCCTGTTGCCAGCACTATGGCGAACCCTGTCACACTCGTGGCCATCGGCGATCAACGGGACGTGAGTGTACGCGGTGAATATCGTGGACGACGGCGAGTAGAGGAACCCCTCTGTCTCTTGCTCCTTTACTGATAATGAAAATAGTCTGAATGTTCATACACGCAAGAGGGGTCTATGGCACACCCTTGACTAGCACGAAGGCCCCACTAGTCATAGAGTCTTACAAGTGCATACACAACAATAGCTAGTTGACGCCATCTCCATTCACTGACGTACTATGGTAATACGCCATCACCCCTAGGTTGTGACAACTCCCCCGGCCGAAGAATCTGCTTGTCCCCAAGTAGGCGCTAGTGGATACCGAGTCTTGAGAACATTGTAATCTTCCCAAGTAGCTGAGGCAGGTGACAAACCCGACCACTTGATGAAAACATGTGGAACAACTGCATTACCTTTCCTTACCAGACGATGTTTCAGTATCAGTTTAGGCACTGCATTTGATGCTTGGAGATCAATTACGGCAGGCAGGTCTGAGTAGATGGGAGTGTAATCTAGAAGAAAAGATTTGAGTAGGCAGATGTGGAAGACAGGATGAATCTCACTGTGAGGGGGCAATTCCCACTTATAGGCGACAGCACCAATTCGCTCTAGCACCTTGTAAGGCCAAAAGAACTTGTATGCAAGTTTGGGATAAGGACGACTAGCAACCAATGACTGAGTATAGGGCTGCAGTTTTAGTAACACCTTATCTCCCACTGAAAATTGACGATCAGATCTCTTTTTATCAGCCTGGAGTTTCATTCGGTTCTGAGCTTGCTCCAACCTCTATTTGAGCATAAGGAGCTGAGCTTCGCAGTTACTTATGACCTCAGTAACCTCTGGTGGTGTGTCGTCAGAAGGTACTGGATTGGCTCCCAAGTTTGATTCGCAGCCAAATAGGGCTTTGAAAGGAGAACAACCGAGAGAAGAGTGGTAGGATTAATTGTACCACAATTATGCCAATGATAACCACGACTTCCAGGTCTTTGGGGCATCCTATACAGAACACCTTAAGTACATCTCGACACACTAGTTAATAAGCTCAGTATGGCCGTCTGTCTGAGGGTGGTACATCATGGATAAGTTAAGATTGACCTTGTAGAGCTTGAACAAGTGTTGCCAGAATGCGCTGACAAAGATCTTGTCTCGATCACTCACAATGCTTTATGGAATGCCATGTAACTTAACAATGTTGTCTAGAAAAACTTGGGCCATGATTGCTGCAGTATAAGGGTGTTTGAGTGGTAGGAAGTGGGCAAATTTGGTGAATCTATCCACAATGACCAAAATCACTGTATATCCTTCGGATCAAGGCAATCCTTCCACAAATCCATGGAGAGATCCTACCACACACCAGCTGGGATAGGCAAGGGTTGCAGTAATCTAGTAGGATGTGTGTGTGAGTGTTTGATGTGTTGGCAAACTGTGCACTGTTTGACATAATTATCCACAACAACCTTCAAACCTTTCCACACAAATAACTTTTGAGTCGATGGTAAGTGGCGTTGATGCCAGAATGGCCTCCAATTGCTAAAGAATGAAAGGCAACAATGAGCTTGGTTTTCAAAGCTAAGTTATTGCCGATCCAAATAAGTTGTCCTTTTCTGATCAAACCTTTATCCAAACTATAACCCTAAGCATTGGGGCGACTGAGAGAGTAATTCTTGAGCCTCTAGATCCATAGCATAAGAATTAAGTACTTCTTGAACCCACTGTGGCTGCATCAAGGACACTGCGTGCAGGGCCATCATGTGAGGGACTCAAGACAAGGCATTAGCAACTATGTTTTCCTTACCCTGTCTGTACACAATCTTGAAATTGATGGCCCATAAGTCTGGTCATTACCTTACACTACATTTCAGAGTGAAGGTTCTATTCATTCAAGTAAGACAATGATTGATCAATCAAAATTTGGAATTCCTGCCTTTGCAAATAAGGTCGCCACTTTTCTATAGCCATAATGAGAGCCAAAAACTCTTTCTCATATATTGATAACTGCTTGTGCTTGTCACCTAGAGCTCTACTGAGGAAAGCAATGGGTTGCCCTTGATGCATGAGAACTGCCCCAATACCCTCAGCACAGGCATCAGTCTCCACCTGAAATTGCTTCTGAAAATCTGGTAAAGCCAGAACTGGTGTGCTAGTCATGGCTAGTTTCAACTGATCAAAGGCTTGTTGTGGTCCTAAACCCCATTGAAATTGCTTGATCCTAAGAACACTTGTCAATGGTTTGGCAATAACTCCATAATTCATCACAAACTATCTATAGTAACCAGTTAAGCCCAAGAATGCTCTCAACTCAGTCATGTTGGTAGGAGTTGGCCAGGCCAACATATCTTGAGTCTTGGCCACATCAGTAGACACCCCCTTATCAGAAATAATGTGTCCTAGGTATTCCAACAAAGTCTAACCAAATGTAAACTTAGAGGATTTGAGGTAAAACTGGTTGCTTCATAGGACTTCAAACACCTGCTCAATGTGCTCAAGGTGTTCATCTTTGGTTTTACTATAGATCAGAATATCATCCATAAAGACCAACACAAACTTCCTTAAATAAGGTTGAAGGATCTGATTCATGACACACTAAAATCTTGTTGGGGCATTAGTGAGACCAAATGGCATAACCCTAAACTAGTAATGACCCTAATGGGTTTTGAAAGCAGTTTTGTCCTCATCTTGGGGTAACATTCTGATCTAATGATAACCATATCTCATATCCAGCTTAGTGAAGAACTTTGACCTAGCCAGTTCATCCAAAATCTCCTCCACAATGGGCATGGGAAATCTATTCTTGATGGTGAGGGCATTAAGTTTCCTGTAATCCACACAAAATCTCCATTGGCCATCTTTCTTCTTAACTAATAATACTAGGGAAGCAAAGGGACTGTGGCTATGGGTGATTAAACCAGCTTCCAACAAATTGCTTCACCTGACTTTCTATCTCTGTTGTATGCTGAGGAGAATAATGATAGGGTCTGGCATTGACTGGGACCGCATCAGGATATAGTGGTATAGCATGGTCATAAGCTCGATGTGGTGGTAACTGTTTAGGATCCTGAAAAATGACAGCATATTGCACGAGCATGTCCTGGATATCCTCAGATGTATCAGGAGATAACTGTGGTGAAGACTCAGTTGTTGGATTGTCCACCAGAACATATGCCCAAACATCATTATCTTGAATAGACTTGAACATTTGCTTTGCAGAAATAGAACTAAGTGAAACTGGAGGTGGTTTCTGTCCTTGTAGAGTAACAATTTGGTCGCCATGCTGGAATTGCAATGTTTTGGCGACCCAGTCACAGTGCATAGGGCTGAACTGCAAAAGCCAATCAAACCCCAGGATTGCATCGTATGGAAGTTGATCTAGCACAATCATGTCCTTAGTAAATGAGTGGCCCTGAATGTACCATTGTAGATCCCTGACCAGTTCAGTAGTAGACATGGAACTGACATCAGCTAGCCTTATCTTTTGCCTTGACATTAGTTCAGTTGGCAAGCGTGCCATGTGAACAAACTAAGAGCTAACAAAACTATGGGTCTTGTTCTGCACCGTGGCCTTCAACTGAATGGAATTTGCACCCTAAGTATCGGCTATCGCATTGAGAGATAACTGACAAAAAGTCTTTATCAACATCTCATCCACAGCCATTGCATTGAGTAATTCTTTAGGGATCTCCCTATCCAAATCATTGACTAGCATAGCGTGTAGTTGTGGATTGTTGCATTTAGCACACACCTCAGCATGACCAGGCTCATACTTCCCGCCACACGAATAACAGAGATTGTTGGCCTTCCTATAATCGTGTAGCTGCTTGTCCCTCCAAAGGTTACCATAGATAGATGGCTGTTGACACCGTTTTTGGACACGTACCCAGGATCGGTAGAGTGTAGATCGGCAAGAAAGGGCAATAGTGACTGGTCTGGAGGAGAGTTGCCGATAAGGGTGGTTGCCGATGAAAAGATAGCTGAATGTGGCTAAGTCCATGAGTGGTGATATGTTTATACCGATGGCCTGTATTAATCGTTGCTGATGGGGAATCTGCCGATGACATGGAAGGAAGACTTGGAGGTTGCCAATTGGTCCGTGGTGGTGTCCCAGCTTGTCACGGCAGAGTAGTTTTATGTTTTCCTTAGTTATTTAAATCATTTTGTACACGGATTCTGTTTAAATTTGGAATTCGAATTCTAGTCGTGTCTGGTTGTAGCTCTTTGAGCAGGGTATAAATGTGGACCCTAGGACCTTGTAAAATATATATATCAATCAATCAATCAAACACACGTTTTTACTCATATTCCAGCATCTACCTTTTCGACGACTTCGTCATATTTTCCTTTTTATTACGAGTTCTTAGGAGTTCGTCGACTTAAGCTCGACGTATTCTCAAGTTCCGCGTGAATACCTCTTGGCCGTGGCATCCGAGCGCATCGCTGTTGTCGGGACTAAAGTATTCGAGTTATCACCTTTGCCGGTAGTAAGGTCAAATCAGCTGGCACGCCTTAACGTTTGAATCGGGTATTAGCCCTTTGTGTTTGCAGATCAGCTTTTGCATCAACACATCTTTTGGCACGCCCAGTGGGACAGGATTCAAGATCAAGATCGACATGTCGACTACCGAATTCGATCAAGAGAACGTCATCCCTGTGACGGAAGCCAATCTCAAGGATGAGCAGAAGCAAGCTATTGCAAAAGCCATGGAAGATTACAGGCAGCAATGTTTGAAGTCCTTCAGCATCAACAGGAGCGGTGAAGTAATCCAGAAAGAAGCACTACCGGCCCCTCGGCAGGTTACTTTTGACGCCAATCCTGGTAAACTCCAAGACATGGTTGATAATGCTATCAACCGTGCCTTGATCAATCAAGCTGGTGTGCTGTCCAATACGGTTTTCAACGCCGTGGCTAGAACTTTCAAAGAAGGACAATTGCCACCAAATTATACAGGCCCTGCCTATCATCAACCAGGATCGCCAGTGGTTACGGCTCCATCGGCTGCCACGGCTGCTGCAGGCGCAGAGGCTACTATGCCCCCAAGCACGCTAGGAGTCTCTAATGCGCAATCCACGCCGATGCCGTTCAGTCCATCAACATCAGATGAGTCGATCAAGCTTACTATAGATCTATTAGCATCGGCAATGTCGGGATCTGTCCCTCCTAATTGGTGGGGTTATGGTATGCCCCTGGAATACTCGCTGAGGGCACCTGGCACATCTCAGGCAGCTGACGTGAGAGGCAAGGCTCCTACGGCATCGGCACCTCTAAATATGCCGATGAACCAGAGTCCCCAGTATACTACAACTACTACTACCAGGCCTTATACTGGGAATTCTCAAGCTCCAACATTTCAGATACCTAATGCATCGGCAGATTCAATGCCGACGCAACAGAGGTTTATGACTCAGCCAGGGTATGTCAATTCAATGATGATGCCCAATTACCAGACATCGGCAGAGTCTATTCCGATGAATGCTAATAGTGGATGGCTTGGGCAGCAAGTCTTTCCACAAATACCGCAACAGAATCATCAGGTTATAGGGTTTCAACAAGGCCAGATCTACCCTGGATTCCAGAACTAAGGGGTGGCCAACCAGCCGATGAATCTCGGCCAGCAGTTTGGTGGTCAACATCCTGGTGGTCAGCAGATTGGCGGTCAGCAGGTTGGTGGCCAATTGGTCAACCCAATGTTCTATGCAGATCGTGCACCGCACAGACACGTGGAAGCTTACCAGCAGATGCCAGATCCGCAACCGCCTCATCGGCAAGATGCCGATGCTTATTGGGCCGATAAGATTGCTGAGGTGATGAGACACCAATTTGGGATAAAACCCAAAGTCAACACTTATTCTTATCGGACACCATATCCTCCTGCTTATGATTTAATCCCACTTCCAAATCGGTACAAAGTGCCAGATTTTACTAAGTTTTCAGGGCAGGATGATACATCAACCATGGAGCATGTCAATAGGTTCATCATCCAATGTGGAGAAGCTGCTAACAGGGACGAGTTAAGGGTTCGCCTGTTCTCGTCATCATTGTCTGGATCGGCTTTCACCTGGTTCATATCATTACCTCCCAACTCAGTGATTACTTGGGCCGATCTAGAGAAACAATTCCATAAGTACTTCTTTTCTGGGGTTCATGAGAAGAAGATCACCGATTTGGTCAAATTGAAGCAACGCAATGATGAATCGGTTGAAAGTTTTGTGCAAAGGATACGGGAGGTCAAGAACAAATGCTATAGCCTGGTTCTGGATGATCGGCAGCTAGCTGATTTGGCTTTCCAAGGTTTGTTGCCACACATCAGGGACAAATATGCATCTCAGGAGTTCGAAAGTTTAAGTCATTTGGTGTAGAGAATTTCTGATCAAGATATCAGGCCTTTTGAGCCCAAGAGAGCGTGGAACAAAAAGGTATCATTTGTAGATGAAGCGGCAAGCTCGGGTTCTGATGAAGAACCAGTCATCGGCTTGGCAGAATGGGTGAAAAATAAGAAGCCGATGTCTTGCCCTTTTGGGCATAAAGAGCCTGAGAAGTTCGCATTCGACATCACCAAAGCCGATAGGATATTTGACTTTCTACTTCAGGAAGGTCAGATCAAGTTGTCACCCAATCATGTGATCCCATTGGCTGAAGAATTGAGGAAGATGAAGTACTGTAAATGGCACAATGCGACTTCTCACAGCACCTATGATTGCAAAGTTTTTAGGCAACAGCTGCAATCGGCTATAGAATCCAGGAGGATCAAATTTGATAGCTCCAAAGCTCAGAAGCTGATGAAGATTGATCAACATCCTTTCCCAACAAACATGCTGGATGCTAAGGGAAAGGCCAAGGTCTTAACATCGGAAGCAGCTGAAAGAAGTGCATCGGTGGATCCTCAGCATCAGATCACCACTGCCGATGCGAAAGGAAAAGGCCTGATCCAGGAGGGAACTAACTCAGGAAGGCCTCCCCGATCTGGTATTGTGATAACTCACAGAAAGCCTCGGGAAACTTGGCAGCAACGAGAGGATCGGCATCGGCGCCAGCAAGAGGACTATCGTCGGGAACAGGAAAGACGCCGATAGGAGTGGAATCGGCATAGGGATCACTGGATTTGTCTGTTCTTCATCCATTGTTGGGAGGAGAATATCAAGCTTCCTACTGTCAGAGATTGTCCTGAGTGCATTGGTTATGACCGGTATGACAGATCCGACCGGCGCTATCACGATGACGATAGGCAATTCAATGGGCCGATTAGGGGGAGAGCGTCCGTTCATGATCGGCTGGGGGGCAGGCTCACTGTGCACGACAGGCTCGGCGGTCGTATTGGATATTTCCCCAGGAACCAGGAAGAACTTGAAGAAATGGCTAATGCTCGGGTTCCCGATGAGATTATCTTCTGCAGGGACGCCAATACTTATCGGATGGAGTCAAGGGAAAATCATCGTCCATCGGTAAGGCAGCAGCAACTTCCTCCATGGTGTCCAGAGGGGTTGACTAGGACGCAAAAGAGAAGGTTGCAGCGCGAGAGGCGAGAGGAGTTAAGCAAGGGCGAGAACTCCGATCAGTCTGGAGATCAGCAACAATCAGATCCCAAGGGAAAAGGTCCATCGGCAAGTGTCAACATGGTATTTACGTTGCCGATGGAATTCCTTGCGCCGTCCAGTAATGATGAGTTAGAGTTTTCCGACCAGATAGCTCAGCTGGCTCTGGATCCGATGACGGCTATCTTTGAAAAGACTGCCGATGATGAAAGGCAACATCTTAAGGCACTATTTGTTAAAGGAAGAGTGGATGGTCAGCCAATGACCAAGATTTTGATTGATGGTGGGGCTGCTATCAATATCATGCCATACGTAGTGTATCGGAAGCTTGGAAAAGGAGATCAGGATTTGACCAAGACCGATATGATGCTTAAAGACTTTGAAGGGAATGTGTCTCCGGTCAAGGGAGCCATATGTGTTGAATTGACCATCGGCAGTAAAACCTTGCCGACAACCTTCTTTGTGATCAGTGGAAAGGGTGCTTATAACTTACTGTTGGGAAGAGATTGGATTCATGCCAATTGTTGCATCCCGTCCACAATGCACCAGTGCTTGGTCCAGTGGCTAGGCGACAAGATTGAGATTGTCCCGGGGGATTCTTCCTATGTTATTGCATCGGCAGAGGCAGACACCTATGAAAGGACTAGGTGTATTTCAGGAGAAGTTTGGGAAAAGGATTTTCTCAAAGTTGCCGATTATGAGATTCCACCGATCCAAGCAGTTGGTTCTGACGAAGATTTTTAATGGATAGGTTCGCCGATGATGGAAAATTAGGCCAGGGATTCACATCGGCCGATGATCTAGTAGAAGTAGATATAGGTAGTGGTGATAAACCTAGGCCTACTTTCATTAGTGCTAAGTTAAATTCTGAGTGTAAGCAACAGTTAACCGATTTGTTAAAGGAATATAAAGATTGCTTTGCTTGGGATTATACTGAGATGCCTGGTTTGGACCGAACGATTGTTGAACATCGGTTGCCTATCAAGTCTGGATTTCGGCCACATCAGCAGCCAGCTCGCCGATGTAATCCAAATATTCTTCCTGATATCAAGGCTGAAATAACCAAACTGATTGAAGCTAAATTTATTCGGCAGTGTCGGTATGCCGAGTGGATTTCCAATGTGGTTCCAGTCTACAAGAAAAATGGAAAGCTTCGGATCTGCATTGATTTCAGAAATCTTAACAAGGCTACACCGATGGATGGCTACCCGATGCCAGTTGCCGATCTGCTAGATGATGCTGCGGCTGGACATCGGGTTATCAGTTTTATGGATGGCAATGCAGGGTACAATCAAATATTCATGGCTGAAGAGGATATTCCAAAGACTGCATTTAGATGTCCTGGTCATGTTGGGTTGTTTGAATGGATAGTCATGACCTTTGGTTTGAAAAATGCTGGTCCTACTTATCAGAGGGCCATGAATTTCATATTTCATGAATTCATCGGTAAGCTGGTGGAGATTTATATTGATGACGTAGTGGTTAAATCTGGAGATTTCACAAAGCATCTTGCCGATTTACGAAAAGTGTTGGAATGTACAAGGAAGCATGGGTTGAAGATGAATCCTAACAAGTGTGCATTTGGTGTATCGGCAGGACAATTTCTTGGTTTCATGGTGCATAAGAGGGGGATTGAAATTAGTCGAAGATCCATTGATGCCATCAACAAAATAGTTGCTCCCACCAACAAGACGGAGCTCCAGTCCTTGATCGGCAAGGTAAATTTTATCAGGAGATTTATATCTAACTTGTCTGGTAAAATTCGTGCTTTTAGTCCTTTGCTCAAGTTGAAGGCCGATCAAGAATTTGTTTGGGGGAAGGAACAATAATTGGCTTTAGATGAAATCAAGAATTATCTAGTGAATCCTCTAGTACTGATTCCACCTCAGCAAGGGAAGCCCTTCAGATTGTATTTGTCTACCGATGGGATGGTCATCGGTTCGGCATTAATTCAAGAATTTGAAGGGAAGGAACGTGTGATTTACTATTTAAGCAGGAGGTTGATTGATGCTGAGACCAGGTATTCAGCTATTGAAAAGCTGTGCTTATGCTTGTACTTCTCCTGTATTAAGTTAAGGCATTATTTGCTATCGGCCGAATGCACGGTTATTTGCAAAGACGATGTGGTCCGATACATGCTGTCTATGCCGATCATGAGTGGCAGGATCGGTAAGTGGATTTTGGCGCTGTCAGAATTCGATCTGCATTACGAATCGGCTAAAGCGGTTAAGGGACAGATTATGGCCGATTTTGTAACTCAACATTGTGGTACAGTGGAGGCTTTAGAAATTGTACCTTGGACGCTCTTCTTTGATGGATCCACATGTGACCGGGGGGCAGGAATCGGCATAGTATTAATCTCCCCTCGGGGAAGGAAGTATGAGTTTTCCTTGCCGATTGTTGCCACGTCCACAAATAATCAAGCTGAGTACCAAGCTTTGATAAAGGGTTTGGAGTTGCTGAGGGAAGTTCATGCTGATGCTGTAAAGATCTTCGGGGATTCTATGCTAGTTATAAATCAATTGGTTGGAAGCTATGAATGCCGAAGTGAGATATTGATAGCTTATTATGAAAGGAGTATGCAACTGTTGAAGGAATTCAAGGATTTCTGGTTAGAGCATGTTCCTCGATTGCATAATGAAGAGGCCAATCGGTTGGCTCAGCACGCCTCAGGATATCAGCCTATGATTAATGCAGTATCGGCAATTGGTGCCGATGATTGGAGAAAGGAAATTGTTGATTATCTAAAGGATCCATCTAAGAAAGTTGAAATACGAGTTCGGTTTCAAGCCACCAAGTATGTGCTCCTCGAAGATGAATTGTATTATCGAACTATTGATGGGATTCTTCTCAGATGCTTAGGCGATGATGAGGCTAAGGGTTTGATGGGAGAAATCCATGAGGGAGTATGTGGGGCACATCAGTCGGCTTTTAAGATGAAGTGGACGATTAGAAGAAATGGGTATTATTGGCCGACTATACTCGAAGATTGCTTTAAGTATTTCAAAGGGTGTCAAGGCTGTCAGAAATTTGGTAATATTCAAAGAGCACCTGCATCGGCCATGAATCCTATCATCAAGCCTTGGTCGTTCCGAGGATGGGCTATTGATTTGATCGGCCAGATTTATCTGCCATCTAGCAAGGGACATAAATTCATTTTGGTTGCCACCGATTATTTCACTAAATGGGTTGAAGCTATTCCTTTGAAGAAAGTTACATCGGCCAATATGATTAATTTTGTGAAAGAGCATATTATCTACCGATTTGGAATTCCTCAAACAATTACTACCGATCAGGGTACTATGTTCACATCAGGGGAGTTTGATGAATTTGCAATCGGTATGGGAATTAAAGTATTAAATTCTTCTCCTTACTATGCTCAAGCTAATGGGCAGGCCGAGGCATCTAACAAAGGGATTATCAAGCTTATTAAACGAAAGATTGAAGAAAATCCTAGGAGGTGGCACACATTATTAAACGAAGCTTTGTGGTCATACCGGATGGCTTGTCATGGATCAACCAAGGTTTCACCTTATCAGTTGGTATATGGGCATGATGCGGTGTTACCTTGGGAAATTAAGACTGGGTCTAGGCGACTATCTTTTCAGGGTTAGTTGACTACCGATGACTATGCTACTTTGATGACAGATGAGTTGGATGATCTAGCAGGGCATCGGCTAAGGGCTTTGATGAGTATAGAAGAAAATAAGAAGAAAGTTGCTAGATGGCATGATAAGAAGGTAAAGGCTAAAGAATTTGCCGATGGAGACTTAGTATGGAAATTAATCTTACCGATCGGGACTAAAAGTTCAAAATTTGGGAAGTGGTCTCCCAATTGGAAGGGTCCCTATCGGATAAGTCGATCGGCTCCTGGTAATGCCTATATTCTAGAAACTCTCGAAGGAGTTGAATTTCCTAGAGCATTAAATGGCAAATATCTGAAGAAGTACTACCCCAGCATATGGGTCGATGCATGAAGGTTTAAGTGCCGATAACATTCCTATCGGCTGGATCAAAATATATCTGGGGCTGAACTTAGTGTTTTGAAAGGCGCCGATAACAGTCCTATCTGCTAGACTAAGGTACTAGGAGTGCTCAAAAGGGGAGAGGAGGATGTATCGCCGATGAAGAGCTCATGTGTTCAGCAGCGCCTGGATTGCCAATATGGCGCGCAGACGGATCTGGTTGGCCTCTTCTATCTCCTTCACGTCGTCATCGGCAGAGCCCTCCACTGGCTTCAGCTTTTTCTTCATCTGCAGAGCCGTGTGGGCTTGGATGTTACGCTCTTGCTCAAGAAGCTTGATTGACTCCGGCAGTTGGCTTTCTTCTTGTCGGGCTTGGGACAAGGCGTCTTCCACTTGCTTGAGTTCTGCCAACAGGGCTTCTCTTTTGGCCGATAGATCGGAGATCTTGTGCTTCAGAGCATCTCCTGAGGACTTTAAAATGCTGATGTTCTTGTGCTTCTCATCGGCAAGGAGCTTCACTTTCATCATCTCTTCAGACAGCTGGGCATGAGCAGCTCTGTCGGCAAGACGTTGGGTAGCCCTCTGATACTGCAGCTGACGACTCTCTAGGTGTGCAGCTTGGAAGAGGATTTCTTTGACATCGGCAGGAATTTGGCCTCTGAGGGTCTTGAACAGAACTTTGGCTGGGTCAGAGTCATCAACCAGCTGGGCCGTGTCTTGGTGAAAGAGGGCCGATAACTCTTCTAGCTTTGCCCTGACTTCTGCCGATGTAATTTCGACTGCCCGAGAAGAACTTGCCTCCTCACCTTCATCTTCAGAGATGTCAATGGCGAAGGAGAACAGACTGTCGGGAGAATCCTATTCCTGAAAAGGGGATAAAGTGAGCCATTTCATGGTTAAGTATTGATAAAAACCGATGGAGGTTGGATGGCTTACTTGTTTCAAGGCAATCTCTCGCCTTTGACTGGAAGATGCTGGTGGAATTAAAGGCTGATCGGCCAAAGTTGCCGATGGAACTATGTCAGCTGAAAATTAGCAGAGGTAATTATAAAATTAGGAAAATGGGTTCATCGACAATGGTTTCGTAAAATATATTACCTTCGGGTGGTGCAGTGCTTGTCTGGACCGAGGAAACTACCGATGCTATGATTGAGTCTGCTGGATCGGTAGTCTGCTCGCTTACATCAGCCGATCTGTCTTCAGGCTGAGGTACTTCTGACTGGGGTCCTGCTGGCTGGATTTCTTCCACTTGAGGTGCTTCTTGCAGCTGAGGGGGAGATGGAGCTTGTTGCGTCTGGGCTTCTAGAGAGGAAGGAGAAGATTCTACTGGGATTGGTGATACCGGGGGAGGAGAAGGCGTTGCTGCCTTTTGGCGCTTTGCTTGTGCTCTGGTATTCTTGGCACCTTTTATCTTCGGCTGACTAGTCTGGGGGACATCGGCAATTTTTCTTCTGATCCTTGCCGATGCACCGGAGTGCTGATGCAAAAAAGGAAATTTGTGAGTACAAGTGTAATAAATGTAAGAGAGAGATCGGTATGAAAGAGTTTGAAAATGCACCTTGAACGCCTGTGCCAAAGTAGAGGCAGCTACCGATGGAGATATCTGAGTCCTCTTGGTAGTGACCTTCTTGAGGCGTACGCCTCGATGCATGATGGCAGCCAAAGTCGGAGCGTTGTTGCCGATTGAAGAGATCGGACCTGATGGAGAAAGGTCAATCGGCTTGCCACTCCTGCTAACCGACGGAGGAGTGTCATCAACCTGCAACGTAACACAGAAAGTGAGTTACTGATGAAAATGAGAATAAAAGGATTAGAACATTGGTTTGGAGGTACTTACAGTATCATCGGGGACCTTGTATTGGGGATCAATCATGCCACGGTATGTAAGGGCCGATCTGCAGAACAAGTGCTCCTTCCATTCTTCCCACCACTGCTTGTACGCCTGAGTAATGAAGAGGGCTGGAACCCACTTTGAGAGGTCTGCATCTGTATCGGCATTCGGTGACAGCTGGGCTACTCGGATCCACTCGAGAAGGTTAGTGATAACTTCCCGGGGTTTTATCACATCAGCATAACAGAGTGCAATCGGCAGCTGGCCGAAAGCTAGTTGACGGGCTAGTGCCGATGGGTTGTAAAACTCATAGGTTTGGTTGGAGGTTTTCCCACCACCAAAGAAGTTCACTGGTATAGCTCTGGGAGTAATCAGTGCCGTCATCACATCGTGGTCCTTGTTGAGAGCATCATTGAAGGGATGGAAAACCAAGGGAAACATGGTGTCTGGATCTTCATAGGGCATCCATGCTCGCTGTTCTCTTGTCAAGCCTTCATACAGGGTTTGGAAGAATCGACTGACCTGGTCTGCATTGCCTCCTGTACCGGGTAGTACTATGGCAGCCTCACCAAAGTTCAGAGGAGGGTGAGTCGCCGATTCTTCTTCATCCAGTTTATAGTTCTCGGCTATATCCCTGGGGAAGCGCTGTGCGAAGAGGTCAAACTCAAGACGCTTGTGCATGTGGAGGCTAAGCCACATGTTGATGAACCACCAGGGACCCCCCAAGTTGCCGATGGACTGGCCGAGCAGGAGTTTCTTGGCTACCTAGTGAAGGAGGTGGTAAGCCGCGCCAAGCAGGTATCGGCCGAGGGGAAATCGGCCACCATTGGCTAGTCTTTCTGCTGCTGCTAGGTAGACTGAAGTTGGTCCTGCCGATCGACCACAGAATATGAATTTGTCCAGCCACATGTTCAGGAAGCTGGTCTGCTCCTTTATGTTAACAGGGCCTGCTCGTTTGTATTTTTGGATGTATCCTGACCAACCACCGATAGAGCGGGTTTCTACCTTAGCACTGGGTTTGGTATCAAAGAAGTGGGTGCTATCGGCAGAAGATACATCTAGGCCGGTGAACATGACCACATCGGCAAGTGCAGGGCCGTGGCCAAAGACAAATACGTTGAGCGTGTCTGACCAGAAATATGATGCAGCTATCAACATGACTCGTTCCTATACATATCGGCAATGGACAACCTGATGCATTGGTCCAGTTTTCTCTCGCCCCACTGGACTTCGTTTGAGTGACTGACTCTCAGGAACCAATCCTTCCATCCCACGGTAGGACTGGGCCAGGAACGGAAGGTGTCCTTCCATAGATCCAGAGAAAAGTTCTCGGCTCTAAAGGGGATTATGTTTGTTTCCGCGTTAATAAGATCGGTGGGATCTGGATTCCCTAAGGGGCCAAGACATTGAAGGTGTGGCTGATCGGTAGGGATGACAATTTTATTGGACAGGTCCTAATGGTTTTGAAGGTAAAAAGGAAGACAAAGAAAGAAAAAGAAAAATGTTCAGTAAAATAAAGTGCGGATGAACAGGGGTACAGTAAAAGCGCAGTAGGTGAAGTGAAGAACTAACCTCAGGAACGGTGAAGTTGATGGCCATCTCCTCACGAAAAGGATGATAGAAGGCTTCGAGGTTGGTGAAGAAGGGGCTTTGTTGGAGTTTTTGGAGATCTCGAACAGCGCCGCCAGGAAGGTGGAGTTGGAACTGTGGAATGATGCGATGGAGGAGTACCCGAGAAGGAACTATTTATAGGACAAAATGGGCAAGGGTAAATCTGACTTATCACTCCGCCGTATCCGTGAAATCCGAGGATACTCAGGAAGATATAGTAACTGTTCGCACGGTAATCAAGGGATTGTGCAGGCGATTTGACAGGAAGCGGTCGTGATCTGTGCGAGATTTCCTGGTCGGTCCATCGGCAGCGCCTTGTAACGGTAATATTGCCGATGGGCGGATGAAGTGGAGATATCCGTTTGGGAGAATAAGATACTTTACTGAACAGAATGTCTTTGCCAATCCATCGGCGGGTCTCTGTAACGGTAACATTGCCGATGGGCGACTAAATTGGAGATGTTCGTGTGGGAAGTTGAGGATTTCGAGGAATCTATAGAGGAATCGAATCAAGGTTGTTCAGATTAAGGTTGTCGGTTACCAAGTTGAGAGAATTAATTGCGGAAAGGCGTCATTATTGCAGAAAATTTCGGAGCATTAATGATTTCATACTCCGAAATTGGGGGGCATGTGTTGACACCGTTTTTGGACACGTACCCAGGATCGGTAGAGTGTAGATCGGCAAGAAAGGGCAATAGTGACCGGTCTGCAGGAGAGTTGCCGATAAGGGTGGTTGCCGATGAAAAGATAGCTGAATGTGGCTAAGTCCATGGGTGGTAATATGTTTATGCCGATGGCCTGTATTAATCGTTGCCGATGGGGAATCTGCCGATGACATGGAAGGAAGACTTGGAGGTTGCCAATTGGTCCGTGGTGGTGTCCCAGCTTGTCACGGCAGAGTAGTTTTATGTTTTTCTTAGTTATTTAAATCGTTTTAATTTGTACACGGATTCTGTTTAAATTTGGAATTCGAATTCTAGTCGTGTCTAGTTGTAGCTCTTTGAGCAGGGTATAAATGTGGACCCTAGGACCTTGTAAAATATATATCAGTTAATCAATCAAACATACGTTTTTACTCATATTCCAGCATCTACCTTTTTGACGACTTCGTCATATTTTCCTTTTATTACGAGTTCTTAGGAGTTCGTCGACTTAAGCTCGACGTATTCTCAAGTTCCGCGTGAATACCTCTTGGCCGTGGCATCCGGGCGCATCGCTGTTGTCGGGACTAAAGTATTCGAGTTATCACCTAGCACGCCTTAACGTTTGAATCGGGTATTAGCCTTTTGTGTTTGCAGATCAGCTTTTGCATCAACAATGGCGTTTTGCCCTCAGATTTCGGGCACGCCTTAACGTTTGAATCGGGTATTAGCCTTTTGTGTTTGCAGATCAGCTTTTGCATCAACAATGGCGTTTTGCCCTCAGATTTCGGGAGTGGAGCCTGGGTTGTTGTTGTCTTTGCTGATACTTCAGTTTGCCCCTTTCAATGACCTTGTGTTGGATCTTTGCAATGACCATAGCTATTTCCACTGTTGAGGGTCGTTGTGGCTCAACAACTGCTCTAATGTCCTCTCTGAGACCTCTCACATAATGAGTAGCAAAGAACAGATCATCATAAGTACACCCATGCATTGTGACATCAAATTGAAAAGATTTGAACTAAGCAGTGTACTGTTCCACACTTGTTGTTTGCTTCAAATCGAGTAAATCATTGAGAGAAAATTGTGATCATCAGAACCAAAAGTAGCCTAAAAATTTGCAGAGAACTAGGTCCAAGTAACACCCTGGTGCTGAACTTGTATGTCTGCCACCACTTGGCAGCATTATCCTGAAGATGCATACTGGCAGCTTGCACCCACAGACTATCATGCATTTGATAGATGTGAAAGTAATTGGGACACTTATCCACCCACACCTTGGTCTGAGTACAATCTGTGGTTGGGAAAAGCAACTTGGGTAACGCATGGCGAGGCAGATTATCAGACTATGATGTATGTCGAGGTGGCCTGACATGGTGACTTGGGCCAGGCGAGCAGGATGTTTACCCCTGTCTGCAAACACATTTTCAAACACATGGTCCTCATTAGCAACCTCTGACCCATCAGTCACCGAAAAAGCATCATTGTCAAACTGGAGAACAGTTAACTATGCTACTGCCTGACCATTGGCTTGAACTTGTTGAGAGATATGTCGTTGTTCCGTAGTACACTGATCCACTTTCAGATTCGTTTCAGTCAACTATTTCTTCAATTCCTGCTGTGTAATGCCCACATCATTCAAGCGCTTGGACAGAAGATCCAGATGCTCCAACGGATCACCCCAACGCTATTCTTCGACCTCGTCTCGTCCAGCCATTTGTTCAAGGAGGATTTGGGTCTGGGCCAAAGGCTTTGGCTGTTTGGACGGTGCTGTTGTGTGAAACTGGAAGCAGAGGCCGGAAGAACGCAGGATGCAGCAACAGGTTCAGCAATGCCTCCTCTATTGTGTGCCACACACAATACCCAACTACTCGAACTGAGGCTCGATCGAGGGATTTTACTACAGAGACGGCGCAAGCGACGCTCTGCAACCCAAATTGACGGATAGTTCCCCACCAAACGCCACCGCTACAGAATCGACTCTAGCTTATAGAATTTTACACGGAGACAAGCGCTCCGCAACCCTGGGCTAAGAATCGACCCGAGCCAGAGAGAATTTGGGAGTGATGTTTGTGTGCTCACCGTGGTTCACGCCTCCGAACCGCAATCGATCGATGCAAAACTCCAGTCGAAGACGATGTCACCGCAGCTGGAGGCATGTAGAGGTGCGCTGCTTCCGGATCCCGCCGCGCCACCGCCGTGCACCCACTCGCAATTGGTGCTGCAAGTGATTCCCGTCACGATGCCGTCGTGCGTGTCTGGTGGCTGGAGGATCAGATCGATCCAGCAGGGAGTTGGTAGACCGGACTCGTATGGATCTCAATAAGATGCGATAGAAATTGGTGGCCGACGCCGAGCCAATCGAGAAACGAGCTGGGTGGGTAGGGAAGAGCCGAGGAACAGCTGTCTTTGGTACCACTTGTCACACCCGTGGCCGCCGGCGATCGCCGGGACGTGAGCGAACGCGGTGAATATCGCGGACGACGACGAGTAGAGGAACCCCTCTGTCTCTCGCTGCTTTACTGATAATGAAAATAGTTTGAATGTTCATACACGCAGCAGGGCTCCCTATATGGCACACCCTTGACTGGCACGAAGGCCCCACTAGTCATAGAGTCTTACAAGTGCATACACAGCAATAGCTAGTTGACGCCATCTCCATTCACTGACGTACTACAGTAATACGCCATCACACCCCTAGGTTGTGACTGGGTCCTCCGGGCAACACATTATAGATCTAGGTTGAAGTTCCAGACATGGAAGACAGATTTTTCTTGTGTTTTATTGATTCTGGATGCAAGATTTTCAGTCACCTTTCTATGTAGAAACTCCAAATCGTCATCGTCTTGTTTTTGAATGAGCTCTCAGCTTCTCATCTCCGTCCACGCCGATATGTTCAAACCGAGTAGGGGAGCTACGTCGCCGCGTGCAGGTCGGCCACTTCACTCCAAGATGCGGCCGCTGCTTGCCGTCCACCCCTGGAGCGGGAAATAGGGTTCCAGGCGAGGCTCGAGGTCTAGCGTTTAGGCAGCGGTGTTGAGGGCGTTCCGCAGCGCTGGGTGGTGGGTTCGTTGGCCAGGAGGGAGGGGAGCGCGTGGCTCATTTTGGGTGAGGGAAATCCGTAGTGAATGCCGATGCGAGAGCAAGGGTAGTCCTGTGAAGGATTGCTTTTGCTATGTTTTAGTTATACTGGCCTTGTTTAGTTTCCTTGCCAAAATTTTTTTGGGACCCTAGCATTTTCATTTGTTTGTGGTAAATATTGTCCAATCATAGATTAACTTGACTTAAAAGATTCATCTCACAAATTACAGATAAACTGTGCAATTAGTTATTTTATTTATCTATATTTAATACTTCATGCATGTGTCACAAGATTCGATGTGACAGAGAATCTTGAAAACTTTTTGCATTTTGGAGTGAACTAAACAAGGCCTAGAGCAACTCCAACAGTTTTGCAAATAGGTTTGGCATTCTTGTTTTTTACCAAAACTCTCAAAATCTTCTACCCAACAGTTTGGCAATTGGGTTTGACATTTATAGCAAGTTGGCAAATTCTTCTCCTGTCTTGGCATTTATGCACACCTAGAATAGACTTGGCATTCTGCATGCACGCGTTTTTATAGCAAGCTGACAACCTGATACTTCTTTGTTGATCTTCAAAATTAGTAGAATTTTGTTTTTGCCAAGTCAAAATTGTCAAACACTTGGAGATGTCATTTTTATTCCCTCCCCATATCATTTTGGAAGTTAGCAAATAACAACATTTGCCAAACAAGATTTGCAAAACTGTTGGAGTTGCTCTAAGTAAATGCCCGTGCGTTGCAACGGAATAATGTCCGACCAACTTAGGACAGTCCAACAACGACCAAAGTCAAGGTCTATGGCAACACAACCTTACCATTGTATGTAGCTCTAATTGCAATAAAATTTGAATGTTCCATTTCAAACAAAATAGCTTTGAGTGTTCCACTTCAAACAAACATAGATTATCACTGTGATAAAGAAGCACAGATTATCACAACACAACTCTAGAAAACCTTAAGAGTTTGATCCTATGGTTAGAAACATTCACCTTAGAATAGTATAAAACTAAAAAATCACACTCAACTACTCTAGTTAAAAAATTCTAAAAAAACATACACAATTGTTATGACAATCTTCCACATATAAAATGGCAGAAGCACTTACGAGAGAGAGTAAAGACTCCAAAACTCCTATGCAATGGCAATCCTAAAAGAAAAATAATATCATAATAATTCTTAGATCAACTCGGGGACAAAGATTGCACATCTCTTTGTTGTGACGGGTTGGTGAAGACATTTAGGGTAAAAATAATACCATGACTATTCAGATTTCAGCACGATGACGGAGGGACAGGGATCGCACACCTCTTCGTCGTGCAGGGTCATATTTGACATCATGAGGTTCTCACAAACTAATAAAAACTGAAGCTAAATTTTGAAAAAAAAAAGGAAAACTCATAATATAATAAGGGAAGAAAAGAAAAGGAAAGGAATTGCACAATATTAGTTTTTTAGTTGAACACTATCTTATGTTCTTTGATAATCTTGATCGAAGTATTACTGACCGTTGCATTGCAACGAGAATCCAAAATTTTTAGAATCGATAAAATGAGCACAGAAAAATATGAACATAAGCATTCTACTCTGCCAACTACAACATGCACTTAAACTAATATCTCCCCTCGTTTCCAAAGGGAAGCAAAATTAGTATGCAGTAACTACAAATAAGTTTCACATAGAACACCCTATATATCCATGTATGCAATTTTTTCAGCAACAACTCATCTATAAAAAAACACAAAAATATTCAGCTTCTGGAAATGCGCAATCTCTAATAAGAAAAAGTTTGAGTTACAAATATGATGTGTTGACTAAAATGTAAACTCGAGTAGAAAGGGACTATAGCATATTAACATGAGTGGGCAGTCCATTGGTAGTAGAGTAAAAAAAATTGCTAGCTCCCTCCACAGATAAGAAAATGCCTGCAAAGAGAAGAAATTCATGTTACTACAAAGTATAGAACATCATGGTTAGAGAGACGAAGTGCCATGTTACCAACCATCTTAGTACACATTCAGCAATGAGCCCTCACATGAGAATATTTGATAGTTCTCCTAGCTCTTCAGTTTTACTTTGTAGTATTCTTTTATCAAGAAGAAAATATATATTTGTAGTATTCTGCAAACTGAAGAAACATACACATAAGCTAACTGTCAATTTTACAGAACCATTGCTCCAAACTACAAGACATGAGAGGGGAAGGAATGTTCATATAATCTAATTGAATATCGGCAAGGACAAGTGGACAACAAATGGACCTAATCCAGATAGGCCATTGTGCTTATGACTTGTTTTGAAGCTTTAAGCACCTAAACAATAGACACTTTATCCTTAAAAATTAGAGGTGTATGTAGCTAATTAATATCAGTTTAGATGGATAACCTGAATTTTGGTTAAATCATGGACTGCAATGCCACCAACAAATAGAGACTCAAACTGACATGCTACTACTACTTCAGAATTGAGCGATTTAATAGGTAGTGGTAATTCCTATACTGATAGCTAGCCAAAAATAGCAGAAACCTCTTCTCGGACCTTGCTTATCAACGAGTTTAGCTACTTTTTTTTTCACACACTCTAAGCATAGTAGCAGTATGAAAATATCAAACACAACAATAGTTACCAATCTCAAGTGTTGATTTATTCTTGAAAGCATAGTGAAGACATCATCTTTCTTGGACAGTGTACCATACTCCACCAAATGTACAGTTATAGTGTTGAATCCCTCCTACAGTGTGCGTGTGGATCATCCTCCTGCTCTGATAACGCAGTGATAAATCTGATACATCAAGCTTGTACAGCAGGCCCACGATGCTAGGCATGGATGATGCAATCTCCAGTAAAAGATCATCATATTACCACATTGAGTAATATAGAAGATACTCAAAGGCAGTGAAGTCAGGTAGGCATTGCTCAGCGTTATAAAAGAATCATTTCTTTGTATGTATGTCTGTTGTTTGGTCATTTCTAGTACACAAAACCATACAGTTACATAGCTCTGAACCTAGATAAAATGCAATGCAGAAGTTACAAAAATCTCAAATCAAGAAAGGTAGCACCATCACCCAGTTGGACCATGCGAAATAAATCAAATGCACGCCACACCTTGCAAGGGAAAGTGATGGTGGGCACAATCTTTTGTTGGTCATGAGAGAAGCTGCGACTGAAGATAAGCAGCATGGCTTATAGCTGTTGTGAGGGGATCATCGAGAAACACAGTTATTTAAAAAATACAGCCCAAAGTACTTGTGCATCATAGTTTTAGATTTTGAAGGCTGCAAAAATTTATCAAACAAACATGGTACTGGTAGGTCATACATCACAACTATCTTCTACTATTAAGTTTTTAGGTAACAGAACATTGGGATCAGGATACTACAGGAACTCCCATTCTAGTTTCTGCAACCTCTATTCACTCAGGCATCTAATTATGCAGTATAAATCAGTTTTTTTGTGCCATGAATCATAGGGCTCAGAGAAGTATACTGAGCAAATATAAGCATGGCAGTGCAAGGTTCTAAACCTGTTGCCGGGTTTCATACAGACAAAGAAAGGTCTAGGCTCTGTTGCCAGGTTTCATGCAGACAAAGGTCTAGGTTCTGAACCTGTTGCTTAGTAGGTAAGGCAAAGTATTCATCGTCCTCAAAAGATACTATATCTATTGAATCAACTGGGCAGGTTTTGATGACCAAACAAAATATAATTTATCAAGTACCTGAAGAACTGAACTGCTGAAGCTCAGGTTGTAAGGAAAGCTACTATCAAGTCCAGAGCATTCATTCAATTCTAAACGTAAGTTTGATTGTTCAGATTAAGAGATCCAGATTTATATATGAGACGAGCTGTGAAACATATCTGAAACAGAATTATGATAACCGAAGTAAAAGTAGCAGATGTGATTGGCCAGATCAATACTAAGAGTACATGTTCTTGCCAAATTGACCCATCTGCAGTCAAAAGAATAGTAAATTACATCTCACGCTCAGGAATTATGTGGTGCAAAACAATAAAGAGCAGGAAGTCCTGCAGTAGAAGATTATATCAAAAGTATAGTAGAAATAATGCTCCTAGAGAATGGTATATAGGCACGCATAAAAAATGAATCAGCTTTCAAAATTATACATTCTAAACCAAAGTGACCATATCCTACCAAAGTGATCATATCCTACAGGGTCCTACTCGTATTTTTATCAATTGTATCAACCTACCTGAATCTTGCTGATTTCATGTATGGTAACTCTGTAAGCCAATAGAGAATGCCCTAAGCCCACACCCAAGTTTCTGAAAACAGTTGAGTTTGTCCGATCACCTGTCAATGATAAACATGGTGCTGATTAGTATATGTATTTAAAATTATTCTTTCAGGTTGAGAGGTTTAGCAAAAGCCAACTACACTAAGTATCGAGGAAGCAGGATTGCACAGAAGTGTCGTGCCTATGAACACACCTGTCAAGGGCGGTGTGGTCTAGGGTAGCTGGCCCTTGACTACGAAGCTCGTAGTCTCCGGCAGAGTCTTCCAGGGCGGAGGTTATACCCCTCTCAGCCGGCTGGGCTTAGGAGACGCAGGGGAGAGAGAGAGAGTAGATTAATCCTTGCTTGATTCATTCTTCCCTGGTTACAAGAATATATAGCCAATGGCTCAACAAACTATGGAAGGAAAATCCCTTAATTATAGCCTAACCAAAACAGCTTCCAATCTAATCCCAATCTAATCCCTGATTTCTAGCCACCGGAAGTTGCCCCTTCGGGCTGCTGGGACGCGCGCCCTGCGCGCTCAGCTGCGCGGCGAACGTCGCGGGCGCGCCTGCGCCTTGCGTACGTTTTCCCGCACATGACATCTCTCCCCGCCTCGAAGTCCAGCTCGTCCTCGAGCTGAAAGGTCGAAAACCGAGAGCGGAAATCCTCCAGATCCTCCCAAGTAGCAGCAGACACTGGCTCGCCCTGCCACTCGACGAGCAGCTGGCGCACACCCCGAGCGATGCGTGCCTTCACGACCTTGGCGGGAGCAGGAACAGCAGCCCCGTTCAGGAGGGGGGTAGTGGAGGCGGCGCTGCCGGTGGGGTGCCGACGAACTTCCGCAGGACACCGACGTGGAAGACATCGTGCAGGCGAGCTCCAGGTGGCAGCTGGAGGCGGACAGCCACGTCGTTGATCAACTCCAGGTCCTGATACGGCCCGACATAGCGAGGCTTGAGCTTCCCCTTGGGTGCGTTGGGGAGGGACGCCGCAGCACGCTGCTGTCGACGAAAGCTAGTCGGCAGTCTACCTTGGGGTATACCCACGGTAGTAGTTTATCGGTAGACGGTGCGCAAACTACGAACTCGATGGTGACGCAAGACACGGACAAGCTTTTTATCCAGGTTCGGCCGCCGAGTTGGCGTAATACCTACGTCCTGCGTCTGGTTGTATTGATTTGTGCTGAGAGAATATGATGTCATGTGTCCTCTAGGGGACCCCTGCCCCTCCTTATATATCCTGAAGGGACAGAGTTACAAGCAAAGTATCCTATTTGGTACAATATCTTGTAGCCTTGCGGTGCACGCCGACCAGTCGTGCGCCGCACGTCTTCATCTTGTGGGCCGAGCCACATCTGATGGTGCGGCCCATATAGGCCCGTGAGGGTATAGGGGTTTATACCCCCACAGCTAGTCCCCGAGCACCATGTATTGTGATGTAACACGCCGTCTTGAGCTTCTTCGATCAGCGAGGCTTGACGTCTTCAATAAACAGGAAAGTCGCCCAAACAGTTGCAACGGTATTTTGACCAACTCAAAAGACAGTTGATCAACATTGACATCGAAGAAGCAGGTTGTTCGAAGAATGCATGGTGCTCTTAATTAAAAAAGATTTCTTTCCTGGTGAAGTGTGCTCACTTTACTTTTCTGAAAAGTATAGTCTTTCAAAAAGCAAGCATATTCACCGCAAGGTGAAGTGTGCCCACTTAGTCCCCGAGCCTGGTAGTAGGTGACGTAGGCACGTGGTGCCAGGGTCAAAAGAAAAGTCCTCAAAGTAGTTTTGAGACTGAGATGCATCGCTAGATGCATCGTACCGATGTAGTCCCCGAGCTTGCTGGAAGGCGAAGTATGAGGCTTGTAGCAAGGTCTAAAAAATTGAATTTACCAGTCCTCGAGCATATCATGCTCGTCTGCAATTGAATAGACTAATCGACCAGTCCCTGAGCGTATAGTGCTCGGTGGTCGGTGCAGTCCCCGAATTCTCAAATTGGTGGGCTGGTCGACCAGTCCCCGAGCGTATAGTGCTCGGTGGTCGGTGCAGTCCCCAAGTTCCTAAATTGGTGGGCTGGTCGACCAGTCCCCGAGCGTATAGTGCTCGGTGGTCGGCACAGTCCTCGAGCACGGCGTAGGGACCGACGGACAAGTCCCCGAGCGTGGTTGGGAACGTAAACGTGCTCGGTGGTCGGCACAGTCTTCGAGCATAGCATAGAGAGTAGTCGACAAGTCCCCGAGCGTGGTTGGGAACGTAAACGTGCTCGGTGGTCGGAGCAGTCCACGGGCACAGCGTAGGGAATAGTCGACGAGTCCCCGAGCGTAGCTTGTCGACTGGGCCAAACCCCTGAAAAATAAATATAAATAATAGGTAGTACATGATGTATAAATAAACTTTAGATAAAAATCAGTACTGAGATAAGTTTTAGATTTTTTGTTATAAAATTAGCACAAGTAGTTAATTCATCCTAGAGCTTGTACCAGCTCTGGTCTAGCCAACAATCAGCATGAGGTGCGGAACCTAGACACGCGTGGGATTGCCAGCCTCGCCAGAGAGCTACTGCCGACCACCCGGAACGCAGAGGGCGGATCTCGTGCACGTGTAGGGAGGAGTCGGAGACAGTACCGGCTCTGGAAAGCTCGTGTAGGAGAAAAAACTAGTGTGGCTAAACAAAAAGTTGTTTTTGAAGGATAATAAAAAATATTATGCCAAAAATAAATAAGATATTAGAAGTGTACTTATCTTTGGATGAAAGTCTAGTCGGTGACGACAAAATTGTCCGACCCTCGAGCTTTTCGACTTGTCATGACGGTGGTCGCTGTTGTCGTAGCGTCGTTCTTCGCGGCGATTATTATTGCGACTGGTGGTCAGAGCAAGTAGGCTAAACAATTTGGTCGATGGCCCGAGCAGGTCGGTGTTGTCGATCTGCCTCCCTTTGTAGCAGGGAAGCGGGTGACGCGTTGTCGGCGTGGTCGGAGACGTTGCTGGAGTAGTCGGAGTCGTAGCCAGCGTGGTTGAAGCCGCCGCCGACGTCAATGAAGAAGTGGTTGGCGCAGATCGGATCTACACCTCCTCCGTGGTCATGGCGGTGAAGTTGTTGAAGCTGACGGTGAACGTGAAGTCGCCCGCCATGGCCGCGAAGTCAGGGATGATGGCCATCTTGTTCGTCGGAAGAGCTGTACGCACATCCCCTACCTGGCGCGCCACTGTCGACGAAAGCTAGTCGGCAGTCTACCTTGGGGTATACCCACGGTAGTAGTTTATCGGTAGACGGTGCGCAAACTACGAACTCGATGGTGACGCAAGACACGGACAAGCTTTTTATCCAGGTTCGGCCGCCGAGTTGGCGTAATACCTACGTCCTGCGTCTGGTTGTATTGATTTGTGCTGAGAGAATATGATGTCATGTGTCCTCTAGGGGACCCCTGCCCCTCCTTATATATCCTGAAGGGACAGAGTTACAAGCAAAGTATCCTATTTGGTACAATATCTTGTAGCCTTGCGGTGCACGCCGACCAGTCGTGCGCCGCACGTCTTCATCTTGTGGGCCGAGCCACATCTGATGGTGCGGCCCATATAGGCCCGTGAGGGTATAGGGGTTTATACCCCCACAGCTGCCGTAGACGCAGCCAGGCCCAGTCGCCGACCAGGAAGGACACCGGGCGATGGTGGCGGTCGTAGACGCGCTTCTGCGCCGCCTGAGCCTGCTCCAGGCGATAGCGAACGTCGTCGAGGAAGGCGGCGCGGTCCTCCATCTCCTGAGCCACCGCGGCCACTCGGGTCTCGCCGGGCTCGTACGAGCGAATGGTCGGGGGATCCCGGCCGTAGACCACCCGGAACGGCGTGTCGCGGAGAGAGGACTGGTAGGCGGTGTTGTAGATATACTCCGCCCAGGGCAGCCATCGGAGCCACTGGCGAGGCCGGTCCCCGGAGAAACAGCGCAGGTACATGACGATGACGCAGTTGGCGGCCTCGGTCTGGCCGTCCGTCTGCGGGTGGAAGGCGGATGACATGAAGAGCTTTATCCCCGTGAGCCGCATAAGCTCCTGCCAGAACGCAGATGTGAACACCGGGTCGCGGTCGGAGACGATAGATTGCGGAACGCCATGTAGACGGACGACGTCGGCGAAGAACGCCTGGGCGACCGATTCCGCTGTGTAGGGGTGAGCCAGCGGTATGAAGTGGCAGTACTTGCTGAAGCGGTCGACCACGGAGAGGATGACCGTCTTGCCCTGCACCTTGGGCAATGCCTCGATGAAGTCGATGCCGATGTCGGCCCAGACTGCGGACAGCACCGGCAGCGGCTGCAGCAGTCCTGCTGGCCTGAGGTGGTCGGACTTGTACTGCTGGCAGGTAGCACAGGCCTGCACGAACGCCTGCACGACCCGGCGCATGCTGGGGAAGTGGAAGTCGCGCCGGAGGCGATGGAGAGTGCGGTGGACGCCTTCGTGACCATCGTTGTGGATGGCGGCCACGACCTCCTGGAGAAGCGGCGACGTGGGCGGAATGTACAGGCGGCCGTCGTAGGTAAGCATGCCGTCCACCAGCGCCCATGGCGCGGCGCGGGCACCCGAGCAGACCTCGGCGTAGAGGGCGACCAGGGCCGGGTCGGTGGCCTGGGCATGGCGCAGGCGGTCGATGAGGTCAAAGCGGGGCGCCGAGATCGCCATGGCCTCCCCTTCTTCGGTGTCGCGGCGAGAGAGGGCGTCGGCGACGACGTTAGTGGCGCCGGAGCGGTATTCCACCGAGAAGTCGAAGCCCAAGAGCTTGCCGACCCAATGGTGCTGGGGGATCGTGGCGAGGCGCTGGTCGAGGAGATATTTCAGACTGTAGTGGTCCGTCTTGACGATGAAGCGCCGCCCCCAGAGGTACGGCCGCCAGTGCCGCACGGCCTGGACGAGGCCGATGAGCTCGCGCTCGTAGGCGGCCAGCGCGCGATGACGGGGTGCCACTGGTCGGCTGAAGAAAGCGACTGGGTGGCCCTCCTGAGTCAGGACCGCCCCAAACCCGACGGTCGACGCGTCACATTCGACGGTGAACAGCTTGGTGAAGTCCGGCATGGCGAGGACGGGGGCGGACGTGACGGCGGCTTTGAGGGCCGCGAACGCCGACGCGGCCGCATCGTCCCAAGAGAAGCCCTCCTTCTTGAGGAGCGCCGACAGTGGCGCGGCAAGAGCCCCGTAGCCGTGGACGAACTTGCGGTAGTATCCCGCCAGGCCGAGAAAGCCGCGGACTGCCCGCACCGATCGGGGAGCCGGCCAGTCGTGGATCGCCTGCACCTTGGTCGGGTCTATGGCCACTCCCGCCGCAGACATGACATGGCCGAGGTAGGCGACAGAGGGCGCGCCAAAAGAACATTTGGAGCGCTTGACGAAGAGCTGGTGGCGTTGCAGTTCGTCGAGGACGGCCCGAAGGTGGCGGAGGTGATCAGCCCATGTCCTGCTGTAAATGAGAATATCATCAAAAAATACCAGGACGAAGCGGCGGAGGAACGGCCGGAGCACGTCATTCATCAGGGCCTGGAACGTCGCCGGGGCGTTGCACAGCCCGAACGCCATCACCAGGAACTCGTAGAGGCCGTCGTGGGTGCGGAACGCCGTCTTGTGCACATCCTCCGGCCTCATCCGCACCTGGTGGTACCCGGATCGGAGGTCGAGCTTGGTGAAGAACTTGGCGCCGTGGAGCTCGTCGAGGAGCTCGTCAACCACCGGGATCGGAAAGGCGTCCTTGACGGTGAGCGCATTGAGCGCCCTGTAGTCGACGCAGAAACGCCACGACCCGTCCGGCTTCTTGACGAGGAGAACCGGCGATGAGAAGGGCGAGTCGCTGCGGCGGACGATACCCTGCTCGATCATAGCGGCGCACTGCCGCTCCAACTCGTCCTTGTGCGCTGCTGGGTACCGATAAGGCCGGACAGCGACGGGTTGGGCGCCGGCCTTCAGGGTGATGCGGTGGTCGTGCGCGCGTTTGGGGGGCAGACCTGTCGGGTCGGCGAAGAGCCCCCCGTACGCGTGCAGCAGGGCGTCGAGGAGCGGCCCGGCCTCTGACGTGACGCTCAGTGATGGCACCGTAGGGCAGGCTATGCCTGTCCAGGAGACAGGGCGCCCGAGGTGCTGGAACGTCATACGCCGGCTGCTGAGGTCCCAGACGATGGGCCCCAGCGCGCCCAGCCACCGCGTCCCCAGGACGACGTCGTACCCGGCCAGCGGCATGACGAAGAGGTCGGCCGGGAACGTGATGCCGTCGATGAGTAGAGGCGCGTCGCGGATGACACCGTCGCAGGTGACGCGCTCGCCGTTCGGACCAAGGCGGTGAGGCGCGGCCGCTGACGCAGGGGAAGGCCGGAACGCCGGGCAGCCGCCGCCGAGATGAAGTTGTGCGTGCTGCCGGAGTCAAGGAGAGCGACGAGGATCGCGGCGCCGAGGGATACGCGGAGCTGCATGGTGCCCGCCACCGGAACCCCAGCCACGGCCTGGAGCGAGAAACAGGGAGCCTCGGCGTCGGGCTCGGCCGCGGCGACGTCGTCGGGGGCGTCATCAATCTCGACGCCTTCCAGGAAGAAAATGCGCCTGCAAAAACGGTTATGGCCGCGGGTATATTTCTCATTGCAGTTGAAACATAGACCGAGACGGCGACGCTCAGCCATCTCCTCAGGCGAGAGGCGCCGGTTACCGTCCCCGCGGCCCGGCTGTGCGGCTGCTGGCGGAGCTGGCAAGGCCAGAGGAGGTGGTGGTGGCGGCAGGGCAGCCCGGGGCGCAGGCGCTGGCAGAATGCCCCGCGCAGGAGCTCGTGGCGCGGGCGGCGGCGGCCGCTCAGCCTCCATTAGCTCGACCTGGCGCGCGAGACTCATCGCCGCGGCGAGCGAGTCGGGGTTGTGGAGGCGAACGGCATGACTGAGCGACGGGAGGAGTCCGCCGGTGTAGAGCTGGACGCGCTGCTCCTCGTCCAGGCGACCTGCTCGAGGTAGGAGCGCCTGAAAACGGTTGGAGTACTCTTCGACGGTGCCCGTGCGCCTGCACTCGGCGAGTTCGAACAACGGCGCCGACCTGAGCGGCGGCCCGAACCGCAGGTGCAAGTACTCCTTGAAGCGCGCCCAGGTGGGCGTGCCGGAGTCCTCCTCGAGCTGGTTATACCATAGCTGCGCGACGCCCTTGAGGTTGTACGAAGCCTGCCACACGCGTTCCTCCGTCATGGTGCGGTGTTGGCGGAAATACGCCTCGCATTTGTTGAGGAAGAGCATGGGGTCGGTGGTGCCGTCGAAGCGCGGGAAGTCCCACTTCTTGTGCTTGGGCGGGTAGTCGGTGTGCGGACCTTCCGCGTGCCGGTTGCCGCCGCCGCCGCCGGCGGACGACTCCGACTTCTCCTTCTTCAGCGAGGCCATATCGGCCTTCATGGTCGCCATGTCCTCGGTGAGGGCCTTGATGGCCGCCATGAGGTCGGCTGCGGATGGCTCCGTCATGCTGGGCGCTAGGGCGACGGGCGCGGACGAGGTGGGTGATGGTGGCGCGGCGGCTGATGGGTGCTGGGCTGCAGTGGACGATGAACTGGAGGAGCGGGTGGGAGAGGATCGACGAGACCGTGATACCAGGTTGTCAAGGGCGGTGTGGTCTAGGGTAGCTGGCCCTCGACTACGAAGCTCGTAGTCTCCGGCAGAGTCTTCCAGGGCGGAGGTTATACCCCTCTCAGCCGGCTGGGCTTAGGAGACGCAGGGGAGAGAGAGAGAGTAGATTAATCCTTGCTTGATTCATTCTTCCCTGGTTACAAGAATATATAGCCAATGGCTCAACAAACTATGGAAGGGAAATCCCTTAATTATAGCCTAACCAAAACAGGCTTCCAATCTAATCCCAATCTAATCCCTGATTTCTAGCCACTGGAAGTTGCCCCTTCGGGCTGCTGGGACGCGCGCCCTGCGCGCTCAGCTGCGCGGCGAACGTCGCGGGCGCGCCTGCGCCTTGCGTACGTTTTCCCGCACATGATACCTGAATCTTGCTGATTTCATGTATGGTAACTCTGTAAGCCAATAGAGAATGCCCTAAGCCCACACCCAAGTTTCTGAAAACAGTTGAGTTTGTCCGATCACCTGTCAATGATAAACATGGTGCTGATTAGTATATGTATTTAAAATTATTCTTTCAGGTTGAGAGGTTTAGCAAAAGCCAACTACACTAAGTATCGAGGAAGCAGGATTGCACAGAAGTGTCGTGCCTATGAACACACCATGAAGAAGAAGACTGACGGAGGAAAGACGTTAGCGCCAACGAATGGTGTAGTTATCACTTTACATTTTTTGTACTACAACTTCTGTCATGTGGGGCAAACACTACAGCCGCCGGCCTGGGAACCGATGCAATCCTCGCAGACATGAAGGCAAGGAGGCAGCTGTGGTTTAAGCCTGACATTGGGCTCAAGAAGAAGATTAGAAGACAGGAGTTATTAGCCGGCAACTAGTTATTGCTCGGCAGTAGAATCAAGGAGCCCGACTCCTATATAATTGTATCAGGAACTCTATTATGAATCAAGCAATGAGTTATCAATTCTAATCTCTCATCCCGATTCTCCTAATCTCATCCCACTTCTGCTACCAGGTGCAGGGCAGAGCCCTGGTGCCTTCCTCTTCCTCCAGCTACAATCTAAGAAGTCAGGAACCTGCAGAGCTAGGGGCCGAGGTCCTTGACAACTTCTGTATTGTGGGCCAGTTTGGCCAGTGTCTGTAATGGCACATAAGTGCCTGAACCCATACCGTGGGGAAAGACAACTCTATTTCCAAGTAATACAGCGTCGCCAAGGCAGAGGGGCTTGCCCTGCCGGCGTTCTCTTCCGTACCCTTCTCCTGCTCACGTCGACGGCGATTGCCGGCGGCCAAGGGTGTGACAAAAAGATCATTTGATGGTTTAAAAATCACATAAAATGGGTTCAAAGGCAATCAGTCTATACTGGGTTCAAAGGCAATCAGTCTATATAACTGCAACACTAATCTTGGCCTGCACGGAAGCATGTAATAGCTGATCCTTTGCAAACAACACATCATCATATGCATGGAAGCATCATATGTATGATATACTAAAAAAGAGCTAAAATATGAAAAAAGAAGTACAGAAAATTCAATTCGGCAGATGGAGAGTTTGAGACAGCGGCTACCCGGCAAATACAATGTCGTCAATTCGGCAGCTATGGAATTCCGTAGAGGCAGGTATGGCGCCGAGGGCCGGGTGGGGCGGATCTACGGCAGCAGTGCCACGCAGGGGCCAGGGTCGCCTTGCGCCGGCATTGCGCTGCCCCCACAACTCAGGGCTTGAACCCTAACCGCTAGGTCACAGCCGTGGGGAGAGGGCGCGCACTTCTTCGGCTTCTCGGAGCTCTTTCTTCAACTTGGTCGGTCCTCCTATATGGCTTCTCAGAGCTTCTCGGAGCTCTTTCTTCAACTTGGAGCAGTAGGGGACCATCGCAAGCCATGGCAGCGGCGCTCCTGAGAGTATCAGAGGGTATGGGAGAGCGAGGCCGGACGGCGCGTAGGGAGTTGGCGCGGAGGAAGTCCTAGGAGGCTAGCGGGAGCTCGATGGTGGATGGGGGGAGGAGAGAGATTTAACTCTACAAACTGCGACAGACTGCGACAGCTCCTCAGCAAGAAGCTGTATCCACGTCTGCCCAAATTAGTCCTGCCGTTTGATTACCTTTATTAATGGCCAAGATTACCCCATGAACAGTATTCAAGAGCTGCTTCTGCTTCTGCTTCCGTTACCTAACTTCCCAGATTCCTCGCTCGATTCTTTCAGTCTTCGTACGATCTCTCCTACTTCTCATCCGAACCACCCAGGTACCAAATAAATACGCCGGTCCAACAAATCCAGTGCCTTCCACACTCTTCTGCCCCCTCCTTTATCCTCTCCACCTCCCACAACTTTTCCCGACGTGGACAACGACGACGGTGCCAGACGCGACCGGGGCGTGGCGGCGGCGCTCGACCTGGTCCTCTATCTCCTCCTCCACCCTCCTTCCATTGCCTGCCTCTTCCTCCGTATCTCCCTCCCTTCCTCTATCTCTTTCTCTCCCTCCCTCTCTCCTGATGCGGCGACGTGCACGACGTGAGGGCGCACCCACATCGGCCGGGGCTCCGCCGCTGGTCGGGCCTGATCCTCCTATCTCTCCCCCATCCTACATACGGGCTCCTTAACGCCTCCTCCTGCCAGGGACCGACTGCTTTGGTCCTCCATGAAACCCTAGGTACAGTTCCTGCGCCATGCCTAAATGCTCTTGTCTCAGCAGCAGCAATAGGTAACAATTTAATACATTACATTACCATCTCATGTACTGCTTGCCGGCTGTGATTAGGTTGATCCATGGAGTTGTTAGCAAAGATAACCCCTTTTCCCTCGCTAACTAACCCTTAAAACCAGCGTACATGGAGTTTTTCTTTCTCACCAGCAACTTCTACCTCGGACATATTATCTCACTTGATTCAGACAGGCGTACATGGACCTGGATGCATTGCATCTGCATGTAAGTCGAGCTTTCTCCTTTTTGTGTGTATCACAATTCATGGTTTATTTATTGTAATAATTTTAGATTGATGACATATGTATAATATTTCTTAGTATCCATAGACCATCTTTAGTATCCCACAAAAAACTAGACTGCTCTGCGTTTCACAATTCATGGTTTATTGTAATAATTTTAGATTGACAACATATGTATAGTATTTCTTAGTGTCCATACACCATCTTTAGTATCCCACCAAAAACTGGACTGCTGTGCAATTAACTAAGAACCTAAAATTGCACACCCTGCTATCTTCAGCTCAAGATAGTTGAATGAAGGCAAACAGGTCATTTGAAGAAGAAAAACACTGAGATATTTCATTGAATAATTTTTTTGGTGCCAACTTAGTTAACATTCTTGGCTCCAGTTAATAATGATTCTGCTACTGCCTTTGTTCATGACTCAATTACTTTGTGTTGGTTGTTGTAGGTACCCTGCTAACCCATATACTCCTTGGCCTATGATGAAAATTCCATACCCATTGCTCAAGCATATAAACTAGGCATCACCTGCTACCTATATTGTGCAATTTCTAAGAATAATCCAATTACACCCATGCCTTAATGTCCAGGTTGATCAACACATGATGATTATATTGATATGTTTCTGATGCCTCTAAAAATCCAGGTTGATCAGAATGTAGACAGTCAGTTGTCATCCTCATTGTTTGATATAGTAAATTGTCCTCCTCTGCTATTTTCTATTTTAATTTGCACATGGATACAAGTCACCCCCGCTTAGAAGACCTGCACACCTCATTTAACTGTATTTTCCTCTTATCTTGCATTACCTTACAGGCTTTCCAGTTTATTATATTACACTCTTCCTATTCAACGCAGGACAAGAACAAGTTACAAATCTTACTTTTTTTGGGACTGCTTTCCTTAATTCATCGTCTCAGGCTTACATATATTAGTTTGGGACACAACCTCATACTACTTTCAGATGCACATGTTTATCAGGCTTACATATATTAGTTTGGGACACAACCTCATACTACTATCAGAGGCACATATTTATCGTACAAATTCCATTATTGCACAATTTTTTTTACTGATTTCGGTGCGCTGTGTCCATGACATATTGTTTCATCCCCCCTAATATTTGGTGCAAGTCATGGAAACGTGTGGGACACAATCTCATACTACTATCTGATGCACATGTTTATCATACAAATGCCATTATTGCACAATATTTTTGACTGAGTTAGCTGCTCCGTCCAGGATCAAATATTGTTTTCTCCCATGCTTTCGGTTGTACAAAGGTTGGCTACAACTTCTGCATCTCAACATGATAAAGCGTTTTTATCGTATCTCCTCTCCATACTTTTTATATGCCAGATGTAGAGCACAATAAACACTAAAACCTGATCCTTGCTGCATTGTGCACTTACAGTTAGTTTGATTGTTATTTGCCTCAAAATAGGTTGTTAGAGGACAAATGGCTCATTTTAAGGTCCCTAAAGTTTCACATATGTCATTCTTTTCTTATGTACCATGTTAGTTGGTTTAGCCCACTCAGCTGATGAAACCAAAATTTTCAGGCAGCACTCATATGGCAGTTAAGTGGCCTCGATCAATTAATGATCATTCCAAGGAAAATATTAAAGCGTTTGAACGCTGTTGAGGCTGACACTGGTCCAAGAAGACAAGAAGCACTGGATACGGTAAGCTATTGAGCCTACACCCAAAACATCGCATTTTTTTATGTAACATGCACATCACTTGCAAACAAAATGTGGATCTTTTTTTAAAATTACAGATTGTTCTTGGTACGGTGGATAGGCAATAAACCTAAGCACCAACTATTTGTCCTATGTTTACAGCAAATCCACCTTGCACCACCTTATTATCTAAATATAAAGTGGCTTCTACATTATCATACATACTTCCAACTATTTATCTTTTATTTTCCCCTATTGTGTATGCAAGTCCAAAACATGTGGAATTTTGTTTTTGGTGTGTCCTTAACACATGAATCCTCCAAGATTAGTTGCAGACCGTCAGAAAAGTATACTCCTTTCACATTGGTATAGGCCAAGAGGACACAAATACATAGGTAAGGTGAATGTCATTTCCTTCTTTCTGACTTCTAATTCCTATGACTTTAAAGAAATAGTTTAATAACTCCAATTTCAGAGTTGGTTAGCATGAAGAAAAAAAAAGACTGTACGAAATTGTTCATGTACTGCCAAAACCTGAGATAGCTTATTACATTTAGATTGGCTTCTTTGTTTTCATGACTATCCGGTCCCTCAATCCCCCCTCTTTTTCTAAATTTTTGGCTAGCTGTTCCTCCCACTCAGGGCCTTTGTCCTTGCATGGTATTTTAACAGGTAAATGTTTTCTTTATGTTTAATATAATATATTACAATCTCATATACTATTTGTCGGCTGCACTTAGGTTGATCCATGGAGTCCTTAGCAAACATAAGCCTTTTTCCTTACCAATTCACCCTTAAAATATGATGCTGGATGAAAAACATCGTCTACCAAAAAATGTCGGTACACAAACCTGTGACAGATATGCAAAGATGCTTTATAAGGTTCACGAATAATTGATAACTCAAACCTGTTTATGTTTGAATTTCTAACTTCTCTTCTTTACAACTGTATGGGTTATATATCTGGATGCAGCCACCACATCAAGTGCATGTGCCACTACAAAGACTCGGGTACGCTGATCTTCTCTAAACACTAGCCACCTTTATCATACACTTTAAATACTACAGGTAACTCATCCAAATGCATACACAGGTTCATCTGACTTTTCAAGCAACACAACAACATAGTGCCAGATAACAAGATCAGCGTTACCATATCAATAACCTGAGGCTTTCCATGTTCCTTGTCAAAAAAAAGAGGCTTTCCATGTACAATATGTGTCCTCATGTATACACCACTACCACTATCTATGTTGTTCCCTAATGTGCTATAATCATAAATTGTAGTTAAGACGTTGGCAGGTCTATACAATATAACTATCATATGAGGTCTACATTCACTTTTTGCTTGTAACATACACATCCATAAGTATAAACTTACGCCCTGTTTGGTTCCCCTTGCTAAATTTTAGTTAGCTAAACTTTAGTCACTTTAGTAGCTAAAATTCTAAACACATTGACTAAAAAGGAGATAAAATAGTTTATGTCCATTAGTCATCCAAGAGTAACTAAAATAATTTTAGGTAGACCAAATGAGCCCTTATTATATTCCTCACATATATGTATGCAAATGAATCCTACTTTTATAAATCTGAATGTATCCACTTACGTGCGCGCGAAGGCGCGCTAGTTTTTATGGAGGGACGGGAGTAGGCGAGGGGAAGCCGGGTAGACTCACGACGATAAGTTTAGCTTCACCTGTGCACGATTGTTTTTTTTTCGTGTTTTAGTTGTAATATATATTAGATAAATGTCTGTGCGTTGCAATAGATATAAAATAATATTACAAGTTTATGATCAACAATTTTTGTTTTGTTCCGTCCGACCCAATCAATATTTTTTTAGCTTTTGTGACACCATATTTTTGTTTCTTTTTTGTAGTTTTTATATCTGACACCGATATTTTTGTGAAAAATAAACGGAGACGTCAAGTGTATTTTGCCCATGAATTGCTATGAGGAAAATAAATTGTAATCATCATTCTTCATCAAAGGAAACTTTTTATTTGAACATGTAGCAATAGAGACACACTTTGCCTTCCACATAAGTAGAAATAGTTTTCAAGAGCTAGGCAATTCGGATGCCTACAACTTTATTTCTCAAAGGATCTAAGTAACAAAGTGCAACTTCATCACCTCTCTCTTGCCTCAATATTCATCCCTCAACGTCACCCAGTTGCCGGTCTATTTCAAGGTGCTCCTAGCGTGCCACCAACAACAATCTCCTCACAGCCACCTCACCTTAAGTGTCTTCATTCGTGTCCCAGCCCCAGTCGTTGAGAGGAAATAAGTATTGTTATTGCATGAGACAATTATTTATTTTATATATAATGGTAAATGAATCATAATATAAATTGATTTTTACCATGTCATGGTCCAGGTACGATAAAACCCATTTCTCAATGGTTCTAATTTCATTCTTGTCATGTGTGGGATATAGGTCTACAATTTTAATTTTATCATCACCATCCCTCTTGAGGATACTGGAGATAAGAGAATTCTTGAGGAGGACTTTTCCACAAGCCCTCAACTTCAGATGATCTTGAGCCCTTAATAACATAATGTATGCATTTATGACCTGCACAAGTAAGGTTAGAGGAACCGTAAAATATTTGGGAATAAATATTTCATATTTTAGAAGTAATAGAAGCAATGCTATGAACTGGTCATTTAAAAATGCTATGACCTAATCATTTAAAAATTCATTCGGCTGAAAAAGGCATTCCATGTTCGTCCTGTCTATGAAAGCATCATTGATGAGCACAACTTGTTCCTTTCTAGGTTCATAAGGGATTTTCTTAATAGGCTCAATAATGTTAAGATTAGCTTGGCTGCAAACGTAATCTATAACAAAAGTTGTGTGAGGAAGATGGCAAACATAGCACATGAAAAATATATAAAGAATTGGAAAATGGCACATGTAAAAAAGAAAAAACAATTCAAATACCTTCTGGGACAGCCACAATTCACACTAATTTTTCATATTTGCTATCCTGTGATGTCTCTTCATATTCACACAATGGAAGCTCATTATCTTATTATTATTATTATTATTATTAAGCATCTCTTCTTGGACATCTTGGTCACGATCACATTTTTGCTGCAAAAAGCTACTTGTCTCAAAATATAGTGAGTTCATGACATCATAACAAAACCATGGAAGTTTATCTTTCAAGACCAGATAAGTATGGTTTACCTTTAGGGCAAAATATTTGTGGTACTGTTACTATTGTGGCTCTTTTTCCTCTTCTTCTGTTTTGCAGAATTCTGGCCATAAAGCACGGAGGTAGATTAATTATGAATACTTACACACTACTGAGGTCTCAACAGGTTAATGAGATCAGGAAATAGTATTTATTAACTGAAGATAACTTATTGTATTTTGACTTATTGAGAGCTCTAGAAATCTCTGCAGGTGATGATCTGTGACTATATACTATCTTCCACTTTTCATGTTTGATCTTTTTGTCGCTTAATTTCTTGCATACCTACTGTGGTTTTAGGGTCTGCTAGGTATTGAGAGCTCTAGAAATCTATGAAGGAGTGATACTTTGTAAGCAGAACGCAAAGAAAACAGTTGTTCCTAACTGCTATCTGGTGAACTGAACTATAAATGAAAATTACTCATACCCACTGACAAACTGAGCTATCAGGCAAAATGAACACATTTTGTAAGAATTGATCAAGTAGAGGTGGGCATAGCTAATGAGCAGTTTAGTGAATCTGGCAATGTAAAATGGTTATCAGTTCAGGGCAGCTGAATATTTCCAGTAATTTCTCGGTTTCTCCATATTGGGTGAATAAGAAGCAATGACGGTGCAGAATGAGCATTTTAACAAGTCAGATGAGTTCAAAAGATTAGTAATCATTATTTTTTCATGAATAGGTATCATCGGTAATTCAAGTTGTTGCAAGCAGAGATAGAAAATGACAATAGTGTGTTGTAAAATCCCATTTGTAAAACTCTAAACCCTAAACAAAATGCAGCATATGAAACACAAATCCCATTTGTTGACGGCACATTTCAAAACAAAATGGCGTATTTACCACTACTTAGGTCAAAGTGTTGAGAAACTCAGATAGGTAGTAGATGTATAGCACCACTAAATTTTTTGCACAACTGAATGTTATGAACTGTAACAGACAACCAGTCAGTCGAAAACACACACTTTAGCATCTATTTGGGATTGAAACAAAAGGGTAGTGGCGGCTACACTTGCTTAGATTAACAATGTCAAGCACGCTGTCAACATCGACTCTAAACTATTTACCTAAGAAAATCACAATCGAAGAGTAGGGTTGTTCTGCAGACTTTGAGATTAAAATTCAGAAATTCAGATTTTTATTTTTATTTTTATTTTTATTTTATTTTTTTGAATGGAAAGGCAGAAACTCTTCAATTCAGTTAATTTGGAGGCAAGCTCTTTCATTCAGCCATCTATTGAATATAAGACTCTGAATTTATTTGGGCATCTCAGAGCTCTGAACAAACTGTGGATTCAGTCTAGGCATCTCTTCTTAAGATTGCAAGTCCTTGCGTTGTTATTGTTGACTGATCAGTATATGACATCACACCGCTGAATTGGCTTCAAACAAAAGGGGGGTAGCGGCAAAACTTACTTAGATGAACGATGTGAAGCACGCTGATAACCTGAAGCATAAACTTCGACGATAGCAGACCAATTCGGCCGCCTGATTTGTCAATGCCAACAAGAATATATTGGGGACTGATAACTCCTCGCACTCGCAGTTGCTTATTGCTGGGGCCATGAATGAGGATGGCATCCTGGATATCCTACTCAGAGGCAAATCACATGAGCTTATTATAAAGGCTTTACTCACAAGAATCAGATAGCTCTCTGCTCTAGAAAATTATCAATTTTGATTCAGAGATGGAGGAGCAAGATACTAAAGTAGTTGTACAAGTGCCAACTGTCATTAATGGAACTCTGTTGTCAACTACTGGATCTACATAGTATGTTATATCTCTATACTATTGAATCTACCTTAAGAACTCCTGTACATATACAGATTTGGTATTTGTTATGTTGGTTCTGTAAGACTATAACAACACTGCATTGTCTGAAGCCTATAAATACCCGCTCCTTAATACAAAGTTACAGACTCCAAGATTTTCCATTGAAAAAGTAGTAACCAAATTTGGGCTCAGCTATTGCCATTGCAAAAGACTGTGCTGGGGACTTTTCTCCAATTGATTTTGGTATGTTCCTCACATAAATAGAAATCAAGTTTGTTTCATATTTGTTTGTAATATAGACAGAGGGGATGCTATCGTAAAAAAGACAATTATGTATGTTTTCCAATTATTATATTCAATTCAAAAATTGAACTCTTAGGATTGGTAGAAATAAAACCATATAGCTGACACTTTGTGATCCTGGTTTTGCATCAGTGAAATTTTAGTCAAAATCAAGTACAATATATGCAAGCATATAGGATTTCAAAAAATACATTGTGAAACCAACCTGCTTAGTAGACAGCAAGGCATCGTCCTAAACCAGTGTTGTGGCCTGCAACTGCTTTTTCCTCCTCCTCCCGCTAGCTATTCCAGTTTCAGCGGATAGATTAAATAATTGACTTAATCATTGCAACCTGATCTAAATCTACGTGAGACAACCTTGAGAGCACGAATCCACTTTAGGGAGAAGATTCAGTTTCACACATCAGGAAGAGAGAAGAGATGGAATATATATACCTCACCAGCACTCGGCAGACAAAGGGCCAACAAAGACGAGGCTCTGGATGCTGCCGCCGTCTCCGTGGAGGTCCGCTCAGCGTTTATAGAGTAACAGATTAACAGGTTAGCTAGACTTCCTCGAAGGCTCGGTCAGGTGAGGCAGGGCTGGAGCAGGTGACCGGGGCAGTGCCGCGCGCTGCCGGAGCCGCACATGCCAAAGCCGCGCAAGCGCGCCGGGGCAGGGCTCCATGCTACTGGATCCGCACCTTGCCGTGTTGAATCAGGAGGCGAGCTCGCTGGCCGGCATGGAGGATGCCGCTGGAAGCCGACCTCTCTTGTCCTGTCCCGCGATGGGGATGCGGTGGATGTGGCACCAGAGCCTGCGGCAGCGCGTCTAGCGGCATCGGGGCAGCGGAGCAGCTCCGGGAGGCGGAGGAATTTCTCCACGGCGGCGGGAGGGGAGGCCAGCTGTGGGTGGTGCTAGGGTACAGGCGATGGGTTGCGGCGTCGTGGGTGTGAGGGGAGTCGCTGGGAGCGACGATGGCCGCACCGGAGACGGAGATGGGCGGATGGGAAGCCAGGAGAAAGGTATCGGGGATGAAGCGACTGGAGTCGGGGGACGATTGCTATGTAAATTTTTTAGTTGCAGATAGATATAGATATAGATATAGATATAGATATAGATATAGATATAGATATAGATATAGGTATAGGTATAGATATAGATAGAAATAGATTAGGTAATACCCATGGTATAAAATAATGTTATAAATTTATGATCAATAATTCTTATTTCATTCTATCCTACCCAATCAATATTTTTGCTTTTGTGACACCATATTTTTGTTTCTTTTTGATAGTCTTTATGTTTGACACCGATATGTGAAAAATAAACGGAGACGTCAGGTGTATTTTTGCCCATGCATCGCTGAGGAAAAAAATTGTAATCATCATTCTTCAGCATAGGAAATATTTTATTTGGACATGTAGCAATAGAGATACACTTTGCCTTCCACATAAGCAGAAATGGTTTTCAAAGGACTATGCTGGGCAATTCGGATGCGTACGACCTTATTTTTCAAATGATCTATGTAAACAAAGTGCAACTTCATCACCTCTCTCTTGCCCGCAACATTCATCCCTCACCGCCACCCTGGTGTCGGTCTGCTTCAAGGTGCTGTTAGCGTGCCACCAGCAACAACCTCCTCACAATCACCTCACCTTGAGTGTCTCCATTGGTGTCCCAGTCCCGATCATTGAGAGGAAATAAGTATTGTATATATTGCATCATTTATATATAGCAGTAAATAAATCATAATATAAATTGATTTTTACCATGTCATGGTCTAGGTATGATAAAACCCTTTTCTCAATGGTTCTAATTTCATTCTTGTCATGTGTGGGATATAGATCCTCCATTTTAATTTTATCATCACAATCCCTCTTGAGGATACTAGAGATAAGAGAATTCTCGAGGAGGACCTTTCCATAAGCCCTCAACTTCAGATAATCTTGAGCTCTTAATAACATAATGTTTTCATTTATGACCTGCACAAGTAAGGTTACAGGAACTGTAAATATTTGGGAAAAAATATTTCATATGTTAGAAGTATTAGAAGTAATGCTATGAACTAGTTATTTAAAAATGCTATGACCTGATCATTTAAAAATTCATTCGGCTGAAAAAGGCACTCCATGTCCATCGTGTCTATGAAAGCATCATCGATGAGCACAACTTGTTCCTTTCTAGGTTTATAAGAGATTTTCTTAATAGGCTCAATAATGTTAAGATTAGCCTAGTTACAAACGTAATCTGTAAAAAAAAGTTGTGTGAGGAAGATGGCAAACATAGCACATGAAAAATATATAAAGAATTGGGAAATGGCACATGTAAAAAAGGAAAAACAATTCAAATACCTTCTGGGACAGCCACAATTGACACTGATTTTTTATATTTGCTATCATGTGATGTCTCTTCATATTTACATAATGGAAGCCCATTATTTTTTTTGTATTATTAAGCATCTCTTCTTGGACATCTTGGTCATGATCACATTTTTGCTGCAAAAAGCTACTAGTCCTAAAATATTGAATTCATGACATCATAACAAAACCATGGAAGTTTATCTTTCAAGATCAGCTAAGTATGGTTTACCTTTGGGGCAAAATATTGATGGTATTGTTACTATTATGGCTCTTTTTACTCTTCTTCTCTTTTGCAGAATTCTGTCAATAGAGAACGGAAGTAGATTAATCATGAATACTTATATACTACTGAGGTCTCAACAGGTTAAGGAGATAAGGAAATAGTATTTATTAACTGAAGCAAACTTATTGTATTTTGACTTATTGAGAGCTCTAGAAATCTCCGCATGTGATGATCTGTGACTATATGCTATCTTCAACTTTCATGTTTGATCTTTTTGTCGCTTAATTTCTTCGATACCTACTATGGTTTAAGGGTCTGCTAGGTATTGAGAGCTCTAGAAATCTATGAAGGAGTGATACTGTTGGAACTCGTACGGCGTAGGTTGTATCCGTGAGAGGTCGGGGGACGAGGGGTGGTCAGGCGACGGCGGCGAGCGTCACGAACTCACAGAAGCAGAAGAGGTTTCGAGGCACACACGTGCCTGAGAGCGAGAGAGAGTTCTCAATCTCTAGCTAGCTTTATTAATTCAACTGTTTGGCATATATGAAGGAACGTTACACATCGCTAACAACCTGCTAACAAACTGAAGCTAAACTTTAGGATCTACACAACAATACTTGCCCAGCTAGCGAAACCCTGCGGAAGCCGCGGAACTGCCCGTGGTGACCGCGCCCCGCGCGTCACGACCTTCTGTTGCCGTGCTGCTAGCCACGGGTCCGCTTCCTCCGGTGATACACGTTGCCCACCATAACATCTCTCCCTCCCTCGGAAAACAGCTCGTCCTCGAGCTGAAAGGAGGGGTGGGCAGCGCGAAAGGCTTTGACCGGTTCCCATGTGGCTTCCTCGGCGGACATGCCCTCCCACTGAATGAGCACATGCCAGACACCGCGGCGAAGAGTGGCACGCAGGGCGCGGGCCGGTTGCGGTAGGAGGCGACCATCACGAAGCGGAGGTAGTGGCAGCGTAGACGACGGTGGCGTCCCGTGGAACGGCTTGAGTACGCTGACGTGGAAGATGTCATGGACGAGCGCACTGTCCGGCAGCTGAAGCTTGTAGGCGACGTTGCCGACGCGGGCCAGCACCTGAAAGGGGCCGGCGTAGCGTGGGCCTAGCTTGCCGCGTTGACCGAGAAGAAGAGACTGCAGCGGCCTGTGCAGCACCCGTAGCCACACCCAGTCACCCGGAGCAAACTCCAGCTCCCAATGATGGGCATCGTAGTGTCGGCGCGCATACTCCTGCGCCTGGAGCAGCCTGGAATGAACGTCGGCGAGGAAGGTGTCGCGGTCGGCGAGGAGGCGATCGACGGTCTTGGTGCGGGCACTGCCCGGCTGGTACGGAAGCAGCGTCGGGGGCAGCCGGCGATAGACGACGTGGAACGGGGTCATGCGCAGGGCCTAGTGATATGATGTATTGTAGCAAAACTCGACCCATGGCAGCCAATCCACCCAAGCTCGAGGATGATCACCTGTCAAACAACGTAAGTACATAGCAATTGTCTTGTTGACGACCTTGCTCTGGCCATCGGTTTGCGGGTGAAAGGTGGAGCTCATCTTCAATTGCACACCAGCGAGCTTGAACAAATCCCGCCAAACATGTCCGGTAACACACAGGATCCCGGTCACTAACAATCGATTCCGAGAAACCGTGCAAGCGGACGATGTCTTGGAAGAAGGCTTGAGCCACTGACGATGCCGTGTAGGGGTGGCCAAGGGGTATGAAATGGGCGTACTTTGAAAACCGGTCCACGACCGTGAGGATGACACTCTTGCCATGAACCTTAGGTAGAGCTTTCACGAAGTCCATGGCAATATCTGCCCAAATCCTGGATGGCACCGGCAATGGTTGGAGCCGACCGGCTGGGTGTAGAGCTTCGGTTTTGTTCCTCTGGCATGTTGAGCAGGCGCGGACGAAGTCTCGGACTTGGCGGGGATCATGTTCCAGGTAGAACTTGGTGCGTAGACATTGCAGTGTCTTCTGGGCGCCCTCGTGGCCTGTAGTGTGAGCGAGGCTGAGGACGACCAGCACTAGAGGCGATGTGCTCAGAATGAACATGCGGCCCTCCTTCAGGATGAGGTCGTCCTGTACACGCCATGTCGCACCGCGTTCGCCAGTGGTGACCGCGTCCCGGAGCGCGGCCAGGTCCGTCGAGGCGCCCATCTCGCGGCGAAGGTCGTTGTAGAGGTTGAAGGACGGCGTCGAGATGGCGGCGAGCGTGGCCTCGGCCGAACCACGGCGTGACAGTGCATTGGCCGTGACATTGAGGCGTCCGGGGTTGTACTCCACCTTGAAGTCGTAGCCAAAGAGCTTACTAATCCATTGATGTTGAGGGACTGTGGAGAGCCGCTGATCCATCATGTACTTCAGGGCATAATGATCCGTGCGAACGACGAATGTTCAGCCCCATAAGTAGGGCCGCCAGTGTCGAACAGCTTGAACCAAGCCGATCAACTCGCGCTCATACGCCGCGACCTTCAAATGGCGGGGCGCGAACGGCTTGCTGAAGAACGCCAGCGGCCCAGCACCCTGATGTGGAACAGCGCCGAAGCCGGTGCCGGACGCGTCGCAGTTGACGACGAAATCGATGTTGAAGTCAGGGAGTTGCAGCACCGGTGCAGTCGAGAGGGCATGCTTGAGGGCGTTGAATGCTGCGGACGCCTCCTCTGTCCATCAGAAGCTCTCCTTGCAGAGAAGCTATGTTAGGGGCGCGGCAATGGTGCCAAACCCCTTGATGAACCGCCTGTAGTACCCTGCTAAGCCCAGGAAACCCCGAAGATCTCAGGCCGAGCGAGGTTGGGGCCAGGCGGCCATGGCTTCCACCTTCTGCTGGTCCATGGCGACGCCGTGTTCCGAGATCATGTGGCCAAGGTAGTCCACTATCGGAGCTGCAAACGTGCACTTGGAACATTTGACTTGCACCTGGTGCGCATGCAATGTGTCGAGCACCGCCCGGAGCTGTTGCAGATGTTCCATCCAGGAGCTGCTATAGATTAGTATATCATCAAAAAATACAAGAACGCAACGACGCATAAAAGGTTTCAACACCATATTCATCAGGGCTTGAAAGGTTGAGGGGGCGTTGGAGAGCCCGAAGGGCATCACCATGAACTCAAAATGGCCATGGTGTGTGCGGAAGGCTGTTTTGCTGATATCATCCTCATTGACGCGCACCTGGTGGTATCCCAATTTAAGATCAAGCTTGGTAAAAAGTTTTGCCCCTTTGAGTTCATCGAGTAATTCCTCCACCACTGGTATGGGGAATTTGTCTTTGATTGTGACTGCGTTCAAGGCCCGATAATCCACGCAGAAACGCCAGGGGGAGTCTTGTTTCTTGACAAGGAGGACAGGCGCGGAGAATGGTGAAGTACTTGGGCGGATGATACCTTGGGCTTGCATCTCGGCGCACTGCTTCTTGAGCTCATCTTTTTGGAGGTGGGGGTACTGGTACGGCCGTACCTCGACAGGGTCGGTGTTGGGCCGCACGTGGATGTAGTGGTCACACGGCCTCACAGGCGGCAGGCCCTTCGGCGCGGCGAAGACGTCGTCGAAGGATTGAAGCAGACGCTCCAGCAGTGCCGGCTCCAAGCTGCGCATGGTATGTAGGCGGCCTGTCGGCGCGATGTCCGTGTAGGACGATCCCACACCCTTCCAGAAGACGTGGCAGCCCTAGTGCCAAAACGCCATGCACAAATCATCGAAGCCCCATAGAATGGGTCCCAATGTGCGCAGGAAGGCATGTTCTCCATTGATTCGGTAGAAGAGGTACGTTCTCCACGGGCCAGGGGGCCGGCTTATATAGCTCTTCCAAATGAACATGGGCCGTCGGATCAAACCGACTTTAATCGCACGGTTTTCCTTGATCCTCAAAGGCGGTGGAGCACGATCCGCGAGACCTGCCCTGATTGGTCACCAGGGCAGGGCGAGCGCCCAAGGGGGGAGGGCGGGCGCCCTGCCCCCGGGCCCGCTCGGCCTCCCGTTCGTTCCCGTGGCTTCTGGAGTCTTCTAGATGATAGAAAATTGCCGCACACGTTAATATCTCTATGTAAACCCGACGTGTGGGCCTTTCCTATTTCCTGATAACCCCCTGCAGAAATAGACAAACACCAAAACTCATGGAATTCTGTCAGATAAAACCCTAAGTCTAGGTGTCGGTTGTATTTGGATCCTTTTCCATGATTAGTTGACGGTTAAATGTGAGCATTAAGGACCGTCAACAATGGTGAATTCGTGCTCGCCCACCGACAGCCGAATCTACATCATGTCTTCGGTGCGGATTCCAGTGATGGCCGTGAGTGAGATCAGCGACGGCTGCTCTTCAAAGGCCTGCTGGTCCGCCGATTCGACCATGTCCCCGTCAGTGCCATCATCATCCATGACCTCCAGGTAGAACAGGCGTGCACACTTGTGACCCCGTCACAATTGTAGCACAGGCCCTGTTGGCGGCGCTCGACCATCTCGGTCGGTGTTAAGCGCTTGAACGGGCGTGGAGGGGGTGGTGCGGTCACGGCCGGGGGCATCGGCATGGTCGGAGTAGCCCCGGCCGGGTTGACATGTCCTGGAGGAGGAGGCAGCAGAAGGGGTTGTTGCCGTCCAGAAGCCTGCTACCGGTGTTGTCGAGGTGGAGCGGGGGCGTTGCGGCGCTCATACGCGCGCGCCAGGAACATGGCGCGCTGGAGGTCTTGTGGCATCTACAGCTCCATGTCCATGCGGATGGCATCCGGCAAGCCGCCGGTGAATAGATGTGCCCACTAAAGTGGCTCGAGGTGTCCCGCGTGCGCCATGCGCATTTGGAACACTTGAATGTATTCCTCGACCGAGCCACGGAACGCAAGGCGCGCGACATCGGATAGATGGTTCGTCCCAAATGCCGGGCCAAAACGTTGGTGGCACAACATGCGGAAACGCTCTCCGTAGGGAAAACAAGCGGGGAACTGGGAGGAGCTGGCGCCTTGGCTCTCGGCGGTCGACAGGCGCGTCGCGAAGTGGCCGAGCTGACGCTGGAGTCCCTGGATGACCAATGTCAGATTATCGATGGGGTTCGTAGATGGTGGTGGTGGTGGTGGTAGGGTGGTGGTGGATGGCGGAGCGGCGGTGGTTGGAGCGGTGGTGGTTATGGTGGATGGAGCGGTGGTGGTGACCGTGGTGTCACCGGCAGTGGTGGCGACGCTCGACATCTCCCCAGATTGAACCGAGCCGTCTGATACCTGATTGTTGGAACTCGTACGGCGTAGGTTGTATCCGTGAGAGGTCGGGGGACGAGGGGTGGTCTCGCGACGGCGGCGAGCGTGAGACGCCGGCCGTGGCGTCACGAACTCACGGAAGCAGAAGAGGTTTCGGGGCACACACGTGCCAGAGAGCGAGAGAGAGAGAGAGTTCTCAATCTCTAGCTAGCGTTATTAATTCAACTGTTCGGCATATATGAAGGAAAGTTACACATCGCTAACAACCTGCTAACAAACTGAAGCTAAACTTTAGGATCTACCCAACAATACTTGCCCAGCTAGCTAAACCCTGCGGAAGCCGCGGAACTGTCCGTGGTGACCGCGACCCGCGCGTCACGGCCTTCTGTTGCCGTGCTGCTAGCCACGGGTCCGCTTCATCTGGTGATACACGTTGCCCACCATAACAGATACTTTGTAAGCAGAATGCAAAGAAAACAATTGTTCCTAACTGCTATCTGGTGAACTGAACTATAAATAAAAATTACTCATACCCACTGAGAAACTGAGCTATCAGGCAAAATGAACACATTCTAATAAAATTGATCAAATAGAGGTGGACATAATTAATGAGCAGTTTAGTGAATCTAGCAAAGTTAGATTCTACCAAATAGGCTTATGCTTGGCAAAAAGTGATAAATGGTTATCAGTTCAGGGCAGTTGAATATATTCTGTAATTTCTAAGTTTCTCCATATTGGGTGAATGAGAAGCAATGACGGTGCTGAATGAGCATTTTAACAAATCAGAGGAGTTCAAAAGATTAGTAATCATTATTTTTTTATGAATAGGTATCATAGGTAATTGAGGTTGTTGCAAGTAGAGACAGAAAATGACAATAGCCTGTTGTAAAATCCCATTTGTAAAACCCTAAACAAAATGTAGCATATGAAACATAAATCCCATTTGCTGACGGCACATTTCAAAACAAAACGACGTATTTCAAAACAGAATGGCGTATTTACCACTACTCAGGTCAAAGTGTTGAGGAACTCAGATAGGTAGTAGATGTATAGCACCACTAATTTTTTTTTGCACAACTGAATGTTCTGAATTGTAACAGAGAACCAATCAATCTGAAAACACACACTTTAGCATCTATTTGGGATTGAAACAAAGGGTAGTGGCAGCTACACTTACTTAGATTAACGATGTCAAGCACCCTATCAATGTCGACCCTAAACTATTTACCTAAGAAAATCACAATCGAAGAGTAGAGTTGTTCTGCAGACTTTGAGATTAAAATTCATAAATTCAGATTTTTTTTTATTTTTTTTTTGAATGGAAAGGCAGAAACTCTTCAGTTCAGTTATTTTGGAGGCAAGCTCTTTAATTCAGTTAACAATATACTCATAGTAGTTAATCTGTACTACTATGAATACGACGAGGCATATCTTTATAGCTATTTAATAACCATATATTGAATATAAGACAAAATTTACTTGGGCATCTCATAGCTCTGAACAAACTCTGGATTCAGTCTGGGCATCTCTTCTTAAGATTGCAAGTCCTTGCGTTGTTATTGTTGACCAATCAACGTATGACAACACATGGCTGAATTGGCTTCAAACAAAAGGGGGATAGAAACTTACTTAGATGAACAACGTGAAGCACGTTGATATCCTGAAACACGAACTTATACACTTATTATTTGTCGCACAACTATCAACTTTCCTCGTGACAAAATTTTTGGTGGACATTTTGAAGAACTCCAAAACCTATTCATAGTCTTAAGTAGATTGTAAATTAAATGGCTGAGGCGAGATGTATCTGTGACTATGTTAATTTTACGAACATTCTTTTTTATATTAAATGTCATTTTAATGTTGATACTCATTTTTATATTATTATTATGTTATCGTGCAATCTATGTATTTTTAGTATAAAAGTTTAACTGTTCTGTAGCAGCAACGCAACGACGGGTATGCTACCTAGTGTGTGTGTGTGTATATATATATATATATATATATATATATATATATATATATATAGGTATACTATTAAGAGCTTAGGGCTCTCAATAATTATTGGAAGCCCACCCCAAACCTATGCTTCTGGTTGCACCAAACCAGGTTTCAGTCCATCGGCCCGCTAGCCCATCCATCGGCCCACCAGCCACCTTCCTAGGCCATATATATTCTCCAAAACCCTAATCCCACCCATCCACCCTAGCCGCCACCCCTGCCACCCGCCGACAAGGATGCCGAGCTGTCGCCGCCGCGCTGCGAATGGGAGTTCCGGCTGGCGGCCACCGTGCCGACCACCGCCCTGCCTGGTGCGTCCGACGCCATCGGCAGCGTCGACTTCGACCCCACCAGCCGCCTCCTCGCCACCGGCGGCATCGCCCGGAAGATCCGGATGTATGACGTGGCCTCCATGCTACTGCTGGATGATAGCACCGGCGCCCGAGCCGGCCCCGGCCCCGGCCCCGCGACGTGCATCTGCGTGCCGGCGAAGCTGAGCAGCGTGCGGTGGCGCCCGGGCGGCGGGGGGGCGCGTCGTCGTCGTCATCCGTGGTGGGGTGCGGCGACTACGACGGCGTGGTGACGGAGTACGACGTGGAGCGCAGCGAGCGTCGTGGGAGCGCGACGAGCACGCGGGCCGCCGCGTGTGGTCACTGGACTACGCGCCCCGGGGTCGGCCATGGCGGCGTCCAGGTCGGACGACCGCACGACGCACGTGTGGGGCCCTCGCGCGCCCTCGGGCGGCTGGGCTACGGCGCGCGCCGGCGGCGCCGTGCTGTGCGTGGAGTTCGACCCCTCCGGTGCGCCCCACCTGGCCGTCGGCTCCGCGGACCGCCGCGCCGTCGTGTACGAAATGTCAGAAATTGATTTTCTAATTTTATACATTTTGGAACTCTATTGCACATGCCTCAGTCAGAAATTGATTTTCTATGCTTATTTGATAAATTTCTATGTTTCACACACGCCTTCAATTATGATGCGGCAGTGTCATGGCTTCATGGCTTTAAGCTCTCCCAGGCCATGAGAATGGTTTTTGGTTGAATGAGAATGGTTTCTCTATGCATCCACTCGGTGATTTAGGGGGAGCATGCTAGGCCTGCTTCTAGGCTCCCTTGAGGTGTAGAATTGGAGATGCTGCTAGCTTGTAGTTCAATAAATGCATAGAAATTTTTTGGATGCCTAGAAATGATTTGTTTGGTTTTTAGTATTTTTATATGTTATATTTTTTATGATTTGTGAGAGTGGTATCTATGCTTATATGACAAAAGTTTTGCATGAAATGAAGAGGTACCAACATAGGCAAGCAGGATTTCTATGTAGTTGATTATGAGTTTTTATGCATCTCCTTGATATGATATATGCCTTTCTTTGCCACTGTAAGGTTTCTGCGCCTGTTAAATCATGTTTGTATGCCTATCTTGCTCAAGATCCTATGCCTTCTCCTTCTAAAACATGTTCCTATGCCTGTCTTGCTGCCTAGTTTTTTCCTCGATTTTGGTTCGTGTCCTCTCGAATGTATATAGCTTGTAGAACATTATTTTTTCTGATTGTTGACTGCAGGCATCACCGATAGTTGAGGATCTCCTGGTAGCCATGTAGGTGCACATATGGATTCGCCTATGCAGGTGAGTAGAAAAAACACTTTTCCTCTTATTGTTCCTACTAGTAGTTTCTAGTGGTCAAAAATATATATATCTGCTATGTGTCGTGAATCAAAGTCAAAAACAATGTGAACAAATGACTTTGAATGGTGGCCAATTAAATGAAAGGGAGGAGGAAAGTCTTAGTGTTCAAACACTATAGATGTTTTGTATCCATTCTCTTTGCATCTCTATAAATAGGAGGATCACTTTCATGCTTGTATGGAGAACAAACCAGGAAGGTGAATAAAGAGAAGCAAACTCCTTCTTCCTCCCATTTCCAGTGTCTCAAATTTCTGTGTTCCTGAGTGTGATTGTGAGCAATCCAGTGACTCGATTACTAACACGTTATCAGCACGAGTTCTACCGAGCTAAGGGCAAGAAAGTAGGAAATCGTTTCATTCGATGCTCACTTTTGTTCATGAACAAACATACACACATGAGAGCACAAGCACGAATATATTGTGCGTGCAAGTCAAACCTTTGCTGCCCAGAAGGCAAGCAGATCTGGCTATGGCTGTCCGGAAGACGAGTTGACGGCCCGACGCGGAGATACGGCCGCACGGCGAGGCCTCGATGGCCGCTGTGGACCATGCCCTGCGCTAGACCATGTGCGTCGCGCCGCTGCCGCGCCCCTGCAGGAGCCGCCGGACCGCGAGCCCGGCCGCGCGCCAAGGCTGCGCTAGCAGCACCTGCCGAGGGAGCCCCCGCGCCCTGGGCTAGCCATGCCCCGCCCTCTTTTGTTGCAGCCGCCGCGCTCGTCGGGGACGCACGCGAGGCTGGCCGCAGCCGTGGCCGCGAACCGCATCCGCGCAGAGGCCGTGTGCCGCGCCCGCCGAGGCCGCCCGCGCCCCCTGGCCAGGCCGCCGGAGCAGCAGGACGCGAGCCGCCGGGACCGCCCAGGCCGCAGGCTGAGCCAAGCCGCGCACGCCGCAGGGAAGCCGCACCACTGCCCGAGAACCGCCGGCCGCCGCGCGCCGTGCAGGGCCGGCCACCGCGCGCATCGGGCCTGGGCTACCGTGCCCACCGGGAGCCGCGCACCCTGGCCGGCCGGCGCGCCCGCCGGGGAGGCCGCGCCCCCTGCTGCGCCTCGAAGGCCTCCATGGCCACCTCCTCTTCCGGTGTCTATTCTCCTGAAGAAGAAGAAGATAAGGAAGAGAGAGAAGGAGGGGTATGCATGTGTCCTGCTGCAGACTCTGCTCGCTGCTAGTTCTAGTGGTTGATGGATGGTCGTCTTCAGTTACGTGGGTCCCACTTAAACCAAGCCAGCAGCTAGCCATGTGAACATACGAGTGATTTGAAGTCATTTTGCATGGATGGCATATTTACAATCAAAGTGATATAATGGATGTCACACCTACCACTAGTGACTAAAAGTTACACATATAAATAATAGTGGCCCGAAGTCCACTGTAATATAAAAAAATATACGGCCCGAAGTCCGTGCAACACGTGTGGCCCGAAGTCCACCGTATTTCTTTTGTTATTAATGTTATTTACCGCAATTACTTACTGCAAATTCTATGTATTTACTTCATTTCAGTCTTAGTCAGAAAATAATCCAGAAGATTACATGTGAAAAATAAAAGTGTAATCCTGAAGATTACACCTAATTGTAATCCTAAAGATTACAATCAAAAGAATTTTTATTTATCTATGTGCACTAGACCACCCATCTAGACGGCCTGAAGCCGCTAGACAAAAGGCCCGAAGCCTTGTGTGCACAGACTATGTAGTGGCCAAAAGGGTCATACACATATGATCCAAAGCCTGTAAATAATAGTGAACCTGCAGTTCACCATGTCATACCACTATGTGGCCAGAAGCTCGTAAAATTGTTAAGGCCTGAAGTCCTCACATGGCATGACAGTTTATTTTTATTGTAAGTTTTACATTACTGCAAGTTATATTTATTTACTGCAATTTACTTTCTTGCAATTATTTAATTTCTGCATATTTATGCAAGCTGATAGTTATGAGAACCGCATATAATCCTGAAGATTATATGCATGAGATATTTGGGGAAATATAGTCCTGAAGACTATATAAGAATGTGTGATCCTGAAGATTACACATGGTCGTAATCCTGAAGATTACGCGTAACCGACATTCACTAGTCATTGGTCGGACATTGCGAAAATAGAATTCGCCAAGCTAGCTGTGAATAACAGTAGCTACCTCACTTGGAGATTGACGTTGAGATGAAAACTTAACGGCTGGTGCCTCGATTACACCATTGTTCAGCCTGAAGCTGGCAATGATGAGGCACACAATACTTGATAAAGTAGAGGCATTGCACTCTTTGCAATACCATTTACACTCAGACCTGAAGTCTGGATATATAAATGAGGATGATCTAATGGTTTCATAGCAGTCCCTGAAGGACCGCTTTAAACTAACAAAAGTCAATATGACTGGATCGTCTTACATTTTACATATTGTACGTTTGTAACAACGTACGATTCTGCTTTATACAAGATTGTGTCTAGACCGCGTCTATGTGGCCAGAAGTTCACTAACGCAGATATGATCAGGGAAACTCTTTTATACGTTCCATCCCGACAACATAGTACTATATCAGCAATATATAAGTACCTAAAGTACAATAGGCTGATAACGGTACTATTGATTGCAAAAGCAATAGAATGAGGTTCTCAAGAACGATCATTCTACACGGCAACTGTGCCCGAAGCACATGTTAGCATTGCTGGGAATTCTAGCAACCACAAAGAGGACCGTGAAAAGGGAAAATGGAAGGAAAAAGAGGTGTCACCCCAAGGAGGTAAAAGCGGATTTGAGAAGGTCACAGGTGAAACATCTTAGCAGCGGGATCGCTGTTCTAGATGGGGAGGCATGGAACATGGGTTCCACAATTGTCGTGCCCCTAAAACACCTAGTTGATCTCTGCCAAAGTTCTTCTAGAAGCAAGAACAAGGAGAGTCGACATAAATCCCACCTCACCACTGAGCATGAAGCTCAGAAATACGGAAGACACATTTGTCATCGTGAAAGAGATGGTGAAAACATCCAAGTGGATGTGAGTGGGGATAACCTTCTCCTAATTTCTGTGATATATCTAGGGACCTGCTAATCCCTAAGATATCATGTTAGTCGCAATGAAATGTCCACATACACCAATTGAGTTTGGTCATTCATGCTCCTGAAGAGCATTTATAGCATGTTGAGTGATGGCCATGCATGCTCCTGCTGAGCATTTTTAATAAGTTATGAATGTTGGTTTTTGGCCTTTGAACATATGCCAAATCTCCAAATTCTCATACCCAGTGGGAGCCCATATGATTGAAGTAGAAAACTGTCCTGCAGACAGTGACACCACCAATATTAAGGGAAACTAGATATTTCCAAACATTGACTAGGAAAATGGAAATATTATGACCATTGCCAGAAGCAATGCTCATATCATGGGCACCGGAAGTGCCGCACTAGTTCTCCCATAAGTATTCAAAGTATGTGGTGGATGTATTCCCTTCATCGGGCTCGTACTGCATGTACATAGAGATATGTTGCGATGAAAGCCATATTATTTTAGAGGAATAAAAATATGGCATGACCAATTGGGTCATCCTGAGTTGGATATGATGATAAAATCATCAATAATTCTATTGGCCATAAAAACTTCTCTAATCCTGAAGATTTTATTTGCATCGCACGTGCAAAGGGAAGGATGATCACTAGGCAATCCCTCCTGAAGATTAGGGATGAGTCACAAAGAGGCCTAGTTGAGTCCTTGATCAAAAGGATCAAGTGGATAATGTATGGCCATTGTTGCAAAATCAAAGGCTGCCAACCAGCAGTTGGGGCCATGCAGCATGGCATACTGCAAAATTTATCCAACTCAGGTCAACTGCACATCCCCCATATGGCTAGTGTGTGAGAAAGAAAGTATTTCCCATCTGCGTATAAGTTATGCGATATATGTGTCAGTATCGCCATATCAGCGTACACCAAAGAAACCCCACCAGAAGTTGGGATGTATGAGCCTATGACTGGGGATCTTCATGAGGCTCGGTACGCTGATTGCATTTCCCAGCATTAGGGGGAGAGAGGCATCCAGAAGAATGCCGGGAAATTGCATAAAAAGGAATAAAGGCATTCCTTCTACACACACTAGTAAATCTAGACTAGAAGTTCAGAAAAGTATGCATTTACAAATTACTGCAAATGAGCTGCCAAATGCCTTCACTGATTAGAAAAATGACAAGGCCAGTATCCCTGAAGGTTACCAACTCTATTGTCTCCATCTGATCCTAGGTTGAGGGGGAGACCTCTGGGTGCTCAGACAAGGTTCCATGGAGACGTCCATGTAGACAAGGTCTTGAGCCACTTGGTATCATTTAAAGAATCAGTTGAAGAAGCTCGACCTGAAGTCGAGAATGCCCCTGAAGTGGCAACTCAACCTGAAGTTGAAGAAGTCCCTGAAGGACACCATCCTGAAGATGGAAATCCCAATGCGTCAAGCATGCACCATAGCATTGGAAGATCGGAACGCCCCAACTCAATCGTTATGGGAAATCACGATGAGTGGGAGGACGATCATGAGGAGATCGCCACTAATTATGTGAAATCAAGAGAGTCATATTATAGAAAGACCACCATTGTCGACACATATTTTGCCTCAAAATTGTTGGCTCAATGGATCTGGATCCAAACCAAAGTCCACAGCAGAGTGCCGGAAGCACTCGGATTGGGACAAATGGAAAGCCGCAGTTGAGGCAGAGTTGCGCTCGCTTTATGAAAGAGAGGCTTCTTGGGCCTGCACTCCCAACACCTCCAAAGTCATCCCTGAAGGATGCAAATGGGTCTTCCTCCTGAAGAGGAATAAACATGGCACAAAGCGAGGCTGGTGGCACGAGGGTTCACGCAGAGACCCGACATCGATTATGATGAAACTTACTCTCCACATGAGTGGCATAACGTTCCGATATCTAATACCTATGGCAGCTAACTTGAACTTAAAAATGCAGTTAATGGATATTGTGACCGCATACTGGTATGAGTCACTTGATTCGGGAATCCACATGAGAGTCCCTAAAGGACTCAAGATCCCTAGACCGAATCAAAATCGCAACATGTTTAGCGTCCGCCTGCAGCGGTCGTTGTATGGGTTGAGACAACCCGGAAGGATGTGGTTCAACCGATTGAGTAACTTTCTCCTGCAGAGAAGTTACATCAGTAATGATGATTGTCCCTATGTTTTCATAAAGAAATCCAATGATGGATTTTGCATCATCTCCGTCTATGTCGATGATTTGAATATCATCAGGACTACAAGGGACATTGAGGAAGCGATGGTTTACCTCAAGGCGGAGTTTGAGATGAAAGACTTGGGCAAGACCAAGTTTTGTTTGGGCCTGCAGCTCGAACACCTCCCTAAAAGAGTGTTTGTACACCAGTCCACTTATACTAAGAGGGTACTTGAAAAATTCAATATGTGCAAGTGCCACCCTCTTAGGATCCACATGGTAGTCCGATCCCTGGAAGTGGATAAGGACCCATTCAGAACCAAGGGCGATGATGAGGGAGTATTGGGACCTGAAGTTCCATACTTGAGCGCCATTGGAGCACTGATGTACCTTGTAAACTGCACGAGATCTGATATTGCGTTTGCAGTAAATTTGTTGGCAAAGGTACAACGCTGCCCTGACTAGGAGGCATAACCTTGGTCCATAGGTGCCTGAAGAATCAAGCACCCACCATGGTGGGATATCTGGATGATGGCTATATGTCTGACCCACATAATGCCAGAGCACAGACTGGTTTTGTCTTTCTCTGTGGTGGTGCAGCCATTTCCTGGCGGTCTGTAAAGCAGACCCTAGTTGCCACATCGACTAAACACTCAGAGATAATCGCTCTATATGTATGAGGCTGCACGAGAGTGTGTTTGGTTGCGACGAATGATTAATCACATCCAGAAGTCATGTGGTTTGGATGTCGCCGACACCCCCGCCATTATCTATGAGGATAATGCGGCTTGTGTTGCACAGATGCACATGGGTTATGTCAAGAGCAATCTCACGAAGCATATTGCTCCAAAGTTCTTTTACCCCCATGAGCTCCAGAAGAGCGGGGAGATAAATATCCTGCAAGCAAGATCATGCGATAACCTCACAGATCTTTTCATGAAATCTCTACCCGCCTCTAGATTCTATAAGTGCATCCCTGGAATTGGTATGAGGCGGCTTAGAGAGTTGCAGGGTTTAGGGGGAGACCAGCCCCAAAGACATAATCTATGACTGTGGTCCTGAAGATCACGAGTCGGTCCTGAAGACCGACCTGAACATCAACTGTTGTGCTCTTTTTCCCTTGATGAGTTTTTCCCACTGGGTTTTCTCATGCAAGGTTTTTAACGAGGCAACAGGTGCAACATAAGCGATGCGTGTGATGTACTCTTTCTCCTACCCTTTTTTCCCACAGGGTTTTTGGGGGGAGTTTTTAACGAGGCATACACATGACATATAATTGGCCAAGGGGGAGTGTTGTGAATCAAAGTCAAAAACAATGTGAACAAATGACTTTGAATGGTGGCCAATTAAATGAAAGGGAGGAGGAAAGTCTTAGTGTTCAAACACTATAGATGTTTTGTATCCATTCTCTTTGCATCTCTATAAATAAGAGGATCACTTTCATGCTTGTATGGAGAACAAACCAGGAAGGTGAATAAAGAGAAGCAAACTCCTTCTTCCTCCCATTTCCAGTGTCTCAAATTTCTGTGTTCCTGAGTGTGATTGTGAGCAATCCAGTGACTCGATTACTAACACTATGAACGCATGATGAAATATCCATAGAGCTTGCTTGCTTCTTGTTTCTTCTAGTGGCAAGGTTTCTATGCATTTCAGGGTTGCTGGTTTTGCAAGTAAATTTGGTCATCCGTGTGTCTATGTGATTTGAATATAAATTGTGAATTAGATTGTTTGCAAAGATGCTGGTTCACTAGTTCTAGATTTTTATACATTGTTTGGAGCACATTTTATATATTTTGTTGTTGGTTGGGTGCTAAGATTTTTTTGCATGTTGATCCAAAGGAAAGATAATAGTTTTTATATTTGCATGTATAGATTTAGTAGCATGGTAAAACTATGATTATGCTTAGTTGTATTTGTTTCCACCCTAATTGATTTCAAATTCTAAATTTTGAAGAAGTCTGTATACATTGAGGAGCACTCTTCTATGCACTGTTAGAACAATTCAACATATATTTGTTTGAATAATTATCTCTATGTACCTACGTAGCCTTGGATTTTTGGTTCAGATGCATTGTGGAGCACTTTTCTATGCACTGTTAGAAAAATTATCTGCGCATAATTCTTCTATGCTTAGTTGTATGAGTTTTATCTGATTTTTGGTTGCAGCCTTGGATTTTTTTCTATGCGTGTTGTATGATTATCCTTAGACTTTCTATGCGTATACTCAAAACTTTCTCTGATTTGTTACTACTATTTTTATACATTGTTTGGAGCACATTTTATACATTTTGTTGTTGGTTGGGTACTAAGATTTTTTTACATGCTGATCCGAAGGAAAGATAATAGTTTTTATATTTGCATGTATAGATTTAGATGCACGGTGAAACTGTAATTATGCTTAGTTGTATTTGTTTCCACCCTAATTGATTTCAAATTTTAAATTTTGAAGAAGTCTGTATACATTGTGGAGCACTCTTCTATGCACTGTTAGAACAATTCAACATCTATTGTTTCAATAATTATCTCTATGTACCTACGTAGCCTTGGATTTTTTGGTTCAGATGCATTGTGGAGCACTTTTTTATGCACTGTTAGAATAATTATTTGCGCACAATTCTTCTATGCTTAGTTGTATGGGTTTTATCTGATTTTTGGTTGCAGCCTTGGATGAATAGGTGGTTTGCATGAAATGAAAAGCTATCAACGCAAGTAAGCGATTTCTATGCTTTGATTTTGATTTTTACGCATTTCTTTGATATTATGTGCAATGAATAGGTTTTTGTGCAATTGACTTTGGATCTTTATGCTTCGTGGGTTCTATGCTTGATGAATTAAGATTTTACACATTCAGCTGGTGGTAAGTCCACCGCATGATGCAATCCACGGCCGCGGTGCTGGTATGAAGTAGCGGTGATGGTTGGTGGCGTGTAGTTCACGGCAGCGGCGCTAGTGCGAATCAGGGGTGGTGGTCGATTGGATGGAAGATAGCACAGGAGCAGCGCGACACGGCCAAGGATTTTTGCATTTTATTTGTTGAATTTGGTGTTCTTATGCTTGTGTGCATAAGTTTGTATACACACAATGGAGCACTTCTATGCATTTTTGTATTCTTAATGCTTGTGAGCATAAGTTTCTATACATTGTTGGAGCAGGTCTATGTTGTTTTTATGTGACAACAAATTCACTTTTTATTCATCAAATTACTAAATTCTATGTAATGCCGGCACGAAAAATATTTAAGTGTAGTGAATCCGGTCGTCTATCACGTGCTATTTTTTAAATTTTAAATTTTTAAGAAGACGAGATAGTCTTTTATGTTTTACGTGTGCGGTTCTCATGTTCTGTGTATTGTTCTTCTTATATTGGAAAGCATGATGTTGATGGAGGCAAACTGCGGTTTTGCTTGGATGAGATGAGCAAATCTTTGTTTTCTATGTAATCTCAGTTGGGTTTCAATATATTATTGACTCAGTTTCTATGCATTGTTCCTCTGTTAAATAAATACCCCTTGGTGGAAAGTACAGTGTGGGTATGAGCGGCTATGGTTGTGGTTACGATAGACCCCTTCAATAGTGGGAAGGGTTTTATGTGTTTCTATACATTGTTTCCTATATTACTTATGCATCCCCTCTAGAAAGCAAGGTGTGGTTGGACGCGGTCATGATTTTTCAAATCAATAATATGCAGAAGGGAGGGTTTTTATGCGACAATGAAATTATTCTTATTCACCAAACCACTAATTTCTATGCGCCAAAAACTTTTCTATGCATTTTGACTACTGATTCTATGCATCTAATCGTCATCACGTGCCATGATTCAAATTTTAAATTTATAATTTTTTCAGAAATATTCAAAGTGGATCTTGAATCGTGCGTAAAAATATCAGGAGTTCAATGGTCAAAACCATTTTAAAATTGGAAGCTCCATCGAGGAATTATCGTGGAAAAATAGAAGAAAATATAATAGAAGATGCATGCATACATGTGTCAGCGCGTGGCAGCCTATGTCAGTTGTAGTTATGTGGAACATGTGGAACGTCTAACTCGCAGAAAGGTTTTTACGCAGTAACGAATTAGTTTTAATTCATCCTCGACTAATTTCTATGCAACATCGCGACCAAAACTTTTTTATGTAGCTCGACCTAGATTTTCATGCATTCGATTGACACCTGCTGTGCGCGTCAGCTCAGTTGACCTATGGTCCCCCACTTGTGCACAGGTAGAGATTGGATGGGGTGTTGGCCGAGGTTTCCAATAACTATTTGTAGCAGCCCTAGGCTCCCAATATATATATATATATATATAACACAAGAGCCAGCACACATATGGTTCATGTTCAACTAATTCATATCCCCCACAATATTAAGTAAGCACGTGAAAGTACCACCTCTCAAGTCTCAACAGCAAACTAATTACCTTAGCTAGCTAGTACGGTAGCACCTAACACGTTAACATCCCAGTAGACCAGTACAATCGGTGGCCACTTGGGAAATGAGAATTTTACACGCTGGAGTACACTAAGGCAGGTTCATGCCCTCTCTCCTCCTAAGCTTCGGTCCCACAACTGAGTTCTAAACACGACCGTCCCATTCCACGAAAACCACACTTTTATCAGGGGAACACCCCGCTAGCTTGAACCATTGAGGCGCTCCAAGGTCTCCGCAACATGCCTCATTGATGGCCTCCGCTCAGGATTCGCCTGAACGCATGCGAGGGCAACTTTCAGCACTGTGATCATCTCATCCTCCTGTTCCGAATCTTGGGCAAGGAAAGGGTCCAGCACATCGGCAGATGGTTTCTTGTCTTCGATGCAGAATTGGACCCATTGAACAAGATCCATTTGCATGGTTTCCAAGAGAATAGAGGGTGATCGGCCAGTGATCATTTCAAGTAACACCACACCATAGGAGTAAACGTCCCATTTCTGCGAGGGCTTTAGTGTCTTCAGCGCCTCCGGAGCTTGATAGCATGACCCTTTGCTCATGAGAGGGCTCACTGAGGCATCTGATTGCTGGCTCTGTTCCTTTTCTAAACCAACTCGATCTGATTGCACAAATGGTGATGCTCCAGCAATGTTTGCAAGTCGCCCAAGGCCAAAATCTGAAATTAACGGCTCCATATTTGTTCCAAGGAGGACATTGTTTGGCCTCAAGTCACCATGGACATACTTTTTGGGGCTGAATTCATGCAGGAAAGACATTCCCTTGGCAACTCCTTTCATGATCTTTACTCGGGCTTCCCATGGCAACGGGGTGAATGTCGTCACCCCAGGTTTACCTGTAAGCCATAGCAATTTATCAGAGTAAGCAATCAGAACACCACTAGCTGGACAAACGTCCTACTACAAATTCAGATACTCCAGTAATCTTCATTCCAATCGGTAATAAAAACTCCAAATTCTGAATAAAGACAATTATTCAGAAGACGTCCTTCAAAAACTGAATCTTTGACAACTACGCATGCCTAACTGTATGAAACTTATATAATGAATTGTTAATAGAAGCACAAAGAAATTAGTTTGGACTAAATTCCTGAATCTCCACATACAAATCACGAGTAACAAAACAATAGAAGGGTTATGCACAATAATACCATAGATGTACCCAAGTTTCCATCCTACTGTAGATATTACAATAAACTCGGGAATCGGGAATTACCAGGATCCTGATCCACACAAGTGGGATGTGAAAATTGGTACTCAATCCATCCCAAATTGTAAGTCGTTTGACTTTTTTAATATCAAGTTTGACCACTCGTCTTATTCAAAGTTTTGTACAAAATATCACTTTTTTTTATTGTGTATTGGTTTATTAATAAAAGTTCTTCAAGAATGACTTAAAATTTGACTATATTTGTACAAATTTTTTGAATAAGACGAGTGGTCAAACTTGGGGTAAAAAAAGTCAAACGACTTACAATTTGGGATGGAGGGAGTAGTAATTACTTGTTTATGAAACAACAGGACCAATGGAAAAGGACATAGCAAAGGAATCACTAGATCAGGATGCAAGTCGCAGCAAAAGCAGGCACTTACCATGAATTGCAGCAGAGAGGCTATCATTAGGAATATAATCATATATCAGCAGCTTCTCATCAAAAGACCAGTAATAAGCCCTCAAGGTAACAATGTTGGGATGCCGGACCTTGCCAATTGCCTCAACCTCAGTCTGAAACTCCTTAAACCTCTGCAGTCCCCCCTCCCCAAGCCGCCTAACTGCCATTGTGAGCCCGTCCTCAAGAACCACTTTATAAACGATTCCAATCCCACTCTTCCCCAGCACAAAAGCTGATGCCTTGAGCAGCTCATCCAGATCAAACCTCACATGCGGGTCCAATGCCACGAGATCGTACTGCTCCGCATGCTCAGATGGAGTTTCAGACTCATCCCTGCTGAAACATCCACAATCCTTGCCACACCTGGACCCTTTAGAACCAGCAGCCGCACCGTGCCCCTTGCTCCTGTCTTTGGATGAAACCACCCTCCAGTAGCAGTAGAAGAACACCAGTGCAATGATCAAAATCACCACAACATCACTGAGCACGATGGCCACAATGGCAATCTTCCCCAGCCCCTTGTTCTTCCCCTTGCCACCACCGGCTGCCTCGGGTGCCGACGAGTCGCCTCCGTCATTGGACAGGGAAGGGTTGGACGACGGCGCGCAGGGGTTCTTAAGCGGCGGCCCGCAGAGGCCCGGGTTGCCAACGAACGCCGTGGGGCCCCGGTTCTCCAGCGCCCCGTTCTGCGGGATAGGACCGGAGAGGTTGTTGTAGGTGAGATCGATGTAGACCTTCTCCGGCAGCCTCCCAAGGGTCGCCGGGATGGGGCCCGAGAAGTGGTTGTGCGAGAGGTCGACCGTCCCCTGGAGCCTGGACAGGTTCCCGATGTCCTCCGGGATGGTGCCGGAGAAGCCGTTGAAGGAGAGGTCGAGCCGTTCCAGCGCGGTGAGCTGGGCGCCGAACCCGGCGGGGAGCGAGCCCGTGAGGTTGTTGCGCGCGAGCGCGAGCGCGCGGAGCCTGCGGCATTTGAGGATCGAGGTCGGGAGGGAGCCGTTGATGGCGTTGGAGGAGAGGTCGAGGATCTGGAGGTAGGCCAGGTCCCCGAGGTCCTCGGGGAGCTGGCCGTCGAGCGCGTTCCCGTAGAGGACGAGGCTCTGGAGCGCGGGCGCACCTGCGACGAGCTCGGGTGGGACGGGCCCGAAGAGGCGGTTGCTGCGAAGGTTGAGGTGGCGGAGCGAGGACGGGAGCGGGGACCTAGGGAGCGCCGCGACGAGGAGCTTCTTAGGGAGGGAGAGCGCGACGACGCGACGGGGCTGGGCGGAGCCGGAGCCCGGGTCAGGGGAGGAGCAGGCGACCCCGTTCCAGGCGCAGGGGTCCGCGGCGGTGGCGTCCCAGTTGGCGAGCGCCCCCGTGGGGTCTTGCAGGACGGCCGCCTTGAACGCGAGCAGCGCCTGGCCGTCCGGCGTGAGCGCGTCGGCGGCGGCGGAGACGGCGAGATGGAGGAGCAGAAGACGGAGGAGCGCCATGGCGAGTCCGCGTTGGGTGGCGGACGAGTGGGCAGTCTGGGACTCCGGACTCCGGAGAGTGTGCGGAGGAAGGGACGGGGCTGCCCGCTGGTGTCGCGGTGTGTGTGGGTGGAAGGTTTGACTGATGACTGCACCCCACTGGCCACTGCCAAACCCAAGCGCAAAGGGCGGTCGCTGCTCGCGAAAACGGGACGCATTTCCACTCGTTTCTGATGTTCTTTTTAGCGTGGTTTGCTACCAGAATCCTCCTAACAAAGTTAGGTTCAGCTTTTTAGTGTCTATATATATATTATATATATATATATATATATATATATATATATATATATATATGGAAGCCCTAGTCCAATCTACAACAACGTGGTTCCACCAAACGAGTAGCAACCAGACAGTCTGATCTAGTACAGGAGGCACATGCAAGATGTGGGACCCATCAACCTATCAAATCAAGCAGTCTCTCACGTTGGATATGGCCAGATTAAAAAGAAAAAAAAATCCCCTCCTCTCTCTCATGCCCGATGGCCTGATGCACGATGGCGTTCCGGCTCCTCCGTCCGGGGCCCCTCCCTCTCCAGGCTCCTCCGTCCGGTGGCGGCGCACTGCACTCCCATCTGGCGATGCCCCCATCCATCCCGGTGGCTAGCCTCCCACGCCACAATGTCGCCTCCCATCCTGGATGTTGCATGGCAGAGGGCCGTGAGGTCCCAGCCCCAAGCAGCAGGGTCCTCCTCCAACTCCGGCGCATGTCACCCAGCAGGCTCTCGTCGAACTCCGGCGCCCAGCAGGCCATCCTTGAACTCTGGCGTACGTCGCCTAGTAGGGCCTTCTCAGATCCCGTCGGCAGAAAGCCTGGCTCGCTCAGATCTGGTCGGCAAGTAGGAGGAGCTTCGAGCGGGATGAGGAGCACCAGATGAAAAACGAGCAGATCGAGCAGGATGAAGAGCGAGTAGATTGACAAGGTGCGTCCTTTCCTCCTCCCTAGCAGATCGAGAAGGACGTGGTTCAATTTTTTTTTTTTGCAATATGCTGATGCCCAGCTTGAATGTTGCAGTAGTGGATGGGGGCGGTTCCTCCTCTCCTAGCCCACGTAACAAGCTCCGATGGCACATCTTGGGCAGCACGCGACCTCCAATGAACTACTTGAGGTGATGGATTTTTCCTTTTTATGCATGGATGAAGGGGATTTCTTTAATTCTTTTATTCACTATTGTTCCTCTTGCAAACACTCAGTGTCCATGGCAGGAGCTTCACTAGGCAGCTACAGAGGGTGCTCAACATTTTCCTTTCGACTGTATTGTTCCATCTGATGCAACTCTATTGGATACTTAGGATCGGACATTTATATTTCAAGTTGATTGAAATTCTATTGGATAATGTGTAAGATCGAACATTTATACTGTTGGAGCAGCTATATGTGCACTTCGTCTAGACAATTCTATACATTGTTGGAGCATGCTTTTATGCATTGTTACAATATTGTGATATATGCTGTTGGAACAATTATTCGTATAGTGGTTCCAGCAGTGGATATATTTGAATTCCAGCAGTGGATACAAAGATCCACGTTTATGGTTCGTGCATAATTCATCTTCATTGTTTTGTTTGTAGATTTTGAGTTATTATGCTTGAGTGCATAAGTTTCTATGCATGGTTAAACTATAGCTTGGTATGTATTCCATATATTTTTACAACAAATTAGCCTATATTTTTGGAGCAGTTAACTATACACTTCTACAGCTATATACATAGTTGGAGCACCTTTTTTATGCAATGTTGATGCTTCTATTTACAGAAAAAAATTGTTTTTGTGCTTGCATATATGAGTTTCTATGCATAGTAATTATGTTTTGGCAATCTGACTAAATAAATTTCTATGTATTATTAGAGCACATTTCTATACATTATCTAAGCACATTATTTGACCTGAGTAGAATAAAAATTTGTATCATTCATTATCCAGACCAAGGAGGCCATCGCCACGGTCCTTAAGGATGTCCTCCTCAATGACAACAACGCTGAGGATCAATTCAACAACTGTAGCAAGGCACTGCGTCCAGGTCATTGTCGTGAAGCAATCTTTCACTGCATATCACTAGTTATTCATTCTTCTTTTTATATATTATTAGAACAAATTTCTACTTTATAATTTAGCTATATCAGAGCCCTTGTGATGAAATATTTTTAGCTATATCAGGCACTGCATCTCTAGTTCCTAGCTTTAGCCTAGTTAGATTATAAGTATAATAGTTCTAGTTCTTCAGCGGGATCTGGAGCCCCTGGCGTCTGTGGAGCGTGGAGTTCGGTATAGTTCTAGTACATTTCTCTTATTGTATTCAATATTATGATTCCGACAACATTGTTCTAGAGATGCTCTAATGATTGTTCTAGAGATGCTCTGATGATTTCTCTTATTGTAGTCATTGTCTACTTTGATTATATGTCTAGGATAGTTGGTTTGATCTTATTGAATTCATGTAATTGCTTGTATAGCGTTTACCTAATTGATCGTTGTGTAGATGGTAGACAATATGTAGACGTGGTGTATCGATATCTTGTTTATCTACGAGTGCACCCTAACATGCCGGGACATGTGGTAGTCTGCGCAGGTGACAGCTGCGTTGGTTCCTCTGTAGTCCACCCTCCGTACATAGGACTAGCATGGGCACAGTCGCAAAGGAGGTGACCCTTGTGTTTTAATACCCTCATTAGTTGATGCCTCTTTACATGTGATCATGATGTAGGATTAACTTAACAATGATTGCTAGATGTAGTTGCACTAATTAGAGTTATTCATTGATATAGTTATTGAATTACCTTAGTATTTATTTCTGAGTTTATCCATTGGTTAGCTATTGCTATGACTAGAAGAGCTCTGATATTTTCTATTTATGATGATTGACCATTATTTATCTTATATCTTTTATCACGTGACTTATCCCTGTTATGAGTAGAATTCTAGTTATGGTTTACCGTTCACATCAATAGTATAAGTTATAGTTATAAGTCCTACATATAGACCTTTCTAGTGGTATAAATATAAATTGACAACTTGGTAGAACTCCTTAGGTAAAATGCAACAACAATATAATTATCTGTCCTCTTGCAGAATCTATTTAGTTTATATTTATATCTTTTATCTCTGCCTAGTCATATTGAATACATGTAAACCTATAGTTATTCCTTAGTACTATAATTGAGGATGACAACTTAATTCATGCTTAGGAATGCTAGTAATAAATGAGTGGCTAGTTGCTAATGACAAGTTAATTTAATACCGAATATTTTTGGCGCTGTTGCTAGAGGTAGGGTTTATCTTTATTTTTAGTAATGATGATAGAAGTGTCAACAATATCAATGGAGGGTCCGAGAACTCGGTTCCAAAGGACTAATCAACATAGTGGAGGAGATCAAGAACGGGGGCCCTGGATCACTGTAAAAGGATTTGTCACCACAGTTACAATGAACGATTTAGTTTCTCAATGCAAAACTAAAATCTAAACAAAATCCAAGTCTAAATAGAAGCGGCTACGTGGAATATAAAAGAGAGGCGTCCTAGGGTTGGAGGCGACCAGGGAGAGGCGCCCACAACTTGGGCTTAAGGCCCGACTCGATACATGGCCAAGTTGGGCCAAAATAGGTGACACAACACCTTACCGTGGTCATACAGATCAATCCGTAGATGATCTAGAGCTAGGATTAGATCCAAAATAACGGCGTCGTTGTCCCCTTTCCAACGAGTCTAAGATCACCTTGTTTTGATGTCGTATGAAGAAGTTATGATCGAAATACTGATGATGTGTCTGCTGAATCCGAGAGTGACGTGGTAGATGAACTGAAGATGAATTGCAACTTGAGAAAGACGATGATGTCAATGTGTCCAGTGTGGTGATGTCCTCATCAGTATGTCCCTTTAGTATTTATTATATTTGTCTATTATTGGTTGAACCACACTTCTGATGTAACTATCATTAGCATAATTCTTAAGGTGTATAGCAATCTTAAAAAGATAATGAATTATAAGTGGAGATGTAGGATAGTAGACACCAGACAATACAACTGTAGCATCATAAAATAGTTTAAGAAATCTAAGCACTTTTTCAGCCATTGCCCAATGTTCATTAGTTACAAGAAATGCACCACCTTTAGCCCTAGGACAGTGAGCATGCATGAAAGTAGTGAATGGTTCCTTATGAGGAAATGAATGCTTAAGCATCAGATATGTAGAGTTCCACCTTACCACCATGTCCAGCTGAAATTTTCTAGGCCTAAAACTAGTGGTAATGTAATAACTTTTATATGTAGCAATTCTCTAGCTAGAACAATTTAAAACCGATATTCTAGTTCTAAATGCTTCAATCAAAGGCTTAAGAGCATCAAGGGCCTCCTAAACAATTAAATTGATATATGACATGCACAACACTGATGCAAGAACATAGAATTAGCTACAGTAAGAGATGTATGTTCCTCTGATTCATTAGGATCATCTAGAACCTCAATACCAAGATATGGTGATAGTATAGGTCAAAGCATACACATGGCAAAAACATTAGGTGATGCATTGTCTAAAGTAACCACAAACACCTTAGCAGTTAATCCATAATTAGCAAGCAAATACGCAACACGATTAGCAATATTTTGTCCATTGTGGGACACATTAATAAGAACAAGACCAAGCACCATCTTCTCTAGTTGCTAATCAGAGTTTATGTAATGAGCAACAACATAAAGGTAGACCTCTTTGACATTAATAGACCAAATGTGAGAGGTCAAACTCACACAATTAACAGCACAAGAACTTAGTGTCTCAACAAGCTTAGTCTTTTCATCAGTGAATTATTTAACCATGTCTCTAGTGGTGGTTTCCCTAGAGAGAGAGGAACAAATGTAGAGTTATGAGCAAGAATGTAATCTTCAAATGCATCAGTTTCACCTAATCTGATAGGAACATATATCCTAGCAGGCAATTGAACTAGTTCAGTATAGGCATGGAGAGAAAGTACTCCCAATTACGCATACTATCATTAGGATTAAAATAGATCTAAGACTAAGACATACGAGTTTTCTCATGCCTCCTGGGACATTTATCCCTATGCCAAGTAAGCTGACCAGTGCCACCACTATAGAGAGAGCAGAATATTACTTAGAGCAATGGATGCACCTAGCTGCATATCTAAGCTTCTTACCTTTACTATTTTGTAGAGCTTCTTGAAATCTAGCCACACTAGCGAGGTAGAGGGACGAGAGGGCTTGGTGTTGTCACCCTCTTTACCTTCCTTTTGGTTTCCTGACCTGCCTTCTTGATCATCGCTGTCAATAGCAATGGGAGCCTAGATGCTATGGCTGAAGAGCTACTTGCTGTCCTCGCATAAGTCATCCTCATCATCATCTCTAGCCATCCCGCACATTCACCTCTCATTGTTGTCGGTGACCTTAACCATCTCCTCATTAGAGCCGGCCATGGCCATTCACCGATGCACTAGTTCCTCAATGGCTACATAAGAGAAGAATACTCAGTATAGATCTAGGGTAGGGTTAGCAACTTAGGGTTAGGGTTAGGGTTACCATCACAGCTAGAGCACCAGAATCACCACCAACGTGGATGAGATCCACCTCCCTGGTCCCTCAATGGATTCAAATCCAAAGCACCATGGCAAGCAGTATCAGTTGAGGTTAGTGGAGACGGTGACGAGGATGACAAGGAGAGGACAATGCTACATAAAAAATCCACCTGAGGGGGAGAAGAAGACGACAAAGGAGTCGTCATGGTAGAGAGATAAGAGAGCGAGTTAGTTGAGCTGAGAGTGGTGGGGGAGTGGGATTATGGTTAAGTCTAGAGGAATGGGATACCTCCTTGGCATGTGGTGGCTTATATTTCCCTTCCCATCCAATGGTCTGATCCTCCAACAATCAGATGGTGCGGGGGAGGTCGATCCAACGACTAATGGAGAGGGGGCTGTGCCATAGCCGTGGTGGCCTATTAAGCCGTGTTGTCCCTGGGTTGGAATTGTAGGCCGAAATGATGGCCTAGGCACAATGCTAAGGCCGAGCCATGCCTGGCATGGGCACGACGCGTCACGGGCTGAGCCATTCCTGGGCCGTGCTTTTTTGGGTCGTGCCTATGTCGACCCATCGTGTTAGTGCCATATGGAATTTTATATCCCTATGTAGCAGTGTCATGGAGTGTTTGGAAGAGTTTCATGTGGCCTGCCTCCTCTTCCCTCTTTAACCCCACGATGAACTAGCAATATGCAAAAGAATTGCTTTTCTCTTTCTAGCTCCTCTAATACTATAGGGGTGGAATGAGAGCCCGAAAAAGCCTAACCAAAGGAGACCTTCAATAGAAAGTTAAATTAAAAAATCAATGTGTAGGACAGTGAAAAAACAAATGGATAACTAGTTTGAGAACTCCTTTTGGATGGTTGCCATGTTCTCATATTATAGAAAAGTGCTAATACATAGTTTTATAGGAAAGTAGTAGTTTTAGGTCCTAAATATTTGGATTTTTTGGAGTTTGTTAGCACTAGTATAAGTTTCCTGCTCAGCTACACTTGCTTTCACATCAAAATTTGGTTCCAGACAAAGAGAAAGCTAAAATTAGGAAATTATAAAAAATAGCCAAACATTCACCATGATTGGTTAGCCTGATTAATAAAGGGATGGTGTCATCAAGATTTAGTGCGGTTAGTGCGGATCTTTGAGAGCGGGGATTATCAAGGAGAGTCAAGATATTCATCCAAATCAGCTAACGGAGTTGCCAAACCAAGCAAGCTAGATGACATCACCAGGGAAGATACTCTGATTAGCAAGGGACAATGGCAGCATGTAGCAAGAGCACACGTCGAGCTCCACAAGAAAGGAAAGATTAAGGCCCAAGTTATCTTAGTTTAGGGAATTTTTACCTTCTTTAGCAAGTTTGTTGTTGAGTCTTGTTCGATTACGACTCATGTCAGGTCTTGGGTTATAAATATTGGACCCCAGCCAATGTAATGGATATCCAAGCATCAATCAAACAAACCAGTACCGTTGCTTTTTTAGCTTCTACCACCTTAGGAGTAGGAGTAGAGTAGATTTTGACTAGTTCTTCGGTGAGCAGAGCAGCATCGGTTAGGTTAGACCTTCGATTTGTTTGTAAGTACATGTCACGGTTTATATCTTGCTTTATAGGGCAACATTGGTTAAGTCTAACCTTGTACGAGCATAATATAAGCTAGTTATCAGTCTATGTTATTACCTGTGGGTCTGACCTTTGTAGGTAATTTCATAGATCCGTTATTTATGTGTGTTAAAGTTCGCACGGCTCCATTGTTTAGGTTCAATTTCATATGGGTTTTCACATAAATGTCTACCAGACTAATATTAGATTATATCAGACTCTATTTAACATATATTTTATTAAAATCATCATCTTTACTATTGTACATTGTTAGCATCTTGTATGACAATAGTTTTCACTAATCTTACTATTCTAATCTAATATTAGTCAAAGATAGCATGTCGTCAAGGCATGCTTAGCCATAGGTAAAGCTTTGTAGCTTATGAGATTCAATCTAGAAGTGTTATCATGGCTACATCGTTTAGGTTTGAACTCCATGGTCAAGCATAGTCTTAGAAAACATGCTATGTCTACGTTGGCTATTTAGCTGATAACCTATGCTTTCTTGTCACACCATGCTTTCATGATCATATTAAGTATAAATAGATTCTGCTCTGTTGTCTTTATCATGGCTATAACAATCCAATTGATCCCTACTATTAGAGGTAATGGAGTAGATTTGATTAGTTTATGGGTTCATCTATGCTTAATAATTGAGTATCGGCATGTTGCGGCCCTTATTGTTTGTTGAAATTGGCTAGTAAGCCGATAGCCTACCCTTGAGAACATATATTGGCTATTTATATGCTTTTACTTGTTCTTATCTTGTTTTAAAGTTAGCATATGTCTCAAATAGTATTTATGATCTTTCACGCCTATCTGTTAATACTGTTTTAAGCATGCTTTTATGGTAATCGGCAGAGTAGATCCATCTATATGTTTAACTGATGATTGTTGATTGATGCTTACTTTTCAACCAACATCATGAACATGCTGGGTATCAACTCCCTAGTCGATAGCATTACTTAATTGGCTAATTGGCCAGATATTTGGAGCTGTCTAGAATCATAGTCGATATGTTCCACCTTGTGTTACTAATTAGCTTTACTTCTCTTTATCAATTAATAGGTCAAATTGACTAGCACACCATATAGGTATCCACCACATGAATTAGTGCATGGCCCTATCCAAGCCCAAAGAGAGCTCGAGATCTACTCCATGCGGTCTCTTCCCAGTCCTCTGTTCTGTCACCAATTTGCCAAAGTGGGAACAACTCTTCTTTCCCTTTTTTGGCATCGACACAGATTTGGCATGCTCGATGGGACCACAATTGTTTGATCAAGAAGTCAATCACACCATCGATATGGCAAATCAAGGTGTCCTTAGTGTCACTTTGGAGGACCTTCTAGAGGAATAGAAGGCACTGATCGAGTAAGTGGCAAATGAGAGTTTCGCCAGAAGTGTCTACTATCTTATACTCATAGCAAAATGCGTGAGTCCATCATTCAAAATACTCCACTACCAACTATCATCATGCACGGGCGAAGTGAAAAGAAGCTATAACTACTATCTGTTTGGTATGCAAGACCATCAATGAAGCTCTCGTTAATCATGATCAAATGTTAGTAAACTCAATTGGCAACATCATGAGGCAAGTCATCTATAGAGTGTCAGTTGATCAAGTTGGGGTGGGATATCTCGATGGTTTTGACTCATCTTCTGTTAGGAGTCATGTAAATAGCACCAGTCATCAGCCAAATAGTGGAAACCATCAAATCGTAGCTTCTAGAGGGATCAATTCCAAATAGTCAAGCCCCACTATCAACAGCGGGGCAAGGGCTAACTTCACCACAAGCAAGGGTAGAACAAGATGATAGGTGGGCAACCACCAGTTTAGCAACCACCTAGAGCCCCTGTTATGCCTAATTAGCACCCTACAGGGCATGCTCAAGCTTACACCGCACAATAGCAACCATCTTGGCGAGGTGTGCAATGGCTAATTCAAGGAGGGTTCAATACTTCCTATCAAACACCTTTATCAGCCTATAAAGTTGTTTTGTTAGTATAATGAATCACTAGGGATCTGGGTCCCAACTTCTTTGATGGTTGGTTGCAAGGATATACTTCTCACAAGACCTAGATCGACTATCCACAAGGTTAGCATCTAATTTGCACACACATGAGATGGTGCTGCACCTGTGTATCACAATCCTTATGACTTCAATGTTCACCAAGCGCTGGCATAGGTGCAGCATCCTCTAGTCCAAGGACACTAGTCTTAGGCTTAGGGCCTTTAAGCTCAACCTCAAAACCTCAAGGACGAGCCCAAGAATAGCTAAGATAGGAACCCACTGTCATAGATGCAAAAAAAGTTTGCTAGCAAGATAATGGCAATGATGCAAAGCTAGTTCAGTCTAAAACCCTGTTGGTATAAATTAAATGCACACAAGAGACATAAGTATCCACAAGCACACAGCTAGTATACCGATGTAGCACTTCACCCAAGAGTATTCCAGAGTATCGTTATTTATATTTTACCATAGGGAAGACGTGTGATACTAACTAAATCTATACTTAACCCCTGAGAAAGCAAAAAGGATGAAGATGATAGGGATAATAAAGTAGGTCACTAGGGTCCTCCAGTTCAAATCTTATAAGCTATGTATATTACTACTCAGGCTAGGGATATTACTCAAGAGAAAACACCATATAAGATAACTTTAACTCGGCAACTGCATCCTACGTGCCACTATAGACGAGAGGTGGACTATATAAGAATCAACAAGGCTATAAATCACCCTCATGAACTACCACTGATCTAGAATGTAGGGTGCATCCACAATCAACCTAGGTCTAAGCACCTCGCCTACACCTAGAATTATTATCTTAATCTATAGCGTCCTATAGATTAAAGAACTCAAAAGAATTGTGAACTAGAAGAATAATAGTAACAACAAACTTACTTGAATTAGAAGTTGAATACTAAAAGACCCTCAGAACTTGATCTTGCATGTACAAGCCGGAGAGGAGACACCGATACGCTAGAGTTTCCCCCAACTCTTTCCCAACACTTAATCTCTCTTTCTAAATAAGAGTAGTCCTAATCTTTTTTGGACTACAAAACTAATCTTATCTTAATGCTTCTCTTGATTCTCTCTAGGAACTCTTGATGTAGAAGTAGAATTAGGGTTTCAACCTAGAGGAGAATGCCTTGATCTGAAGGAGGGGGCTCGGTATTTATAGCCTGGTGGAATGAACATGGGCCCTTGGATCAAACAAACTTGAACAAAGGTGGAGGTTAAGCCTTGAGGTTAGTGGAGCAATGTGATAGGAGCCTCCTACTAGGTGGGGCTAGGCTAGGGTGACCGACCAAGCCCCTAGGCCGACCAACCTAGGTCAATGCTATGTGGGCCCCACCTTGCAAGGTCTCACCTGTGGTGTTCTCTAGAATCTTCTTCTTTTGGAGTTGCATTGGAATATGCTTTTTACATCGATGTCCACCATATCTTCTCTTATTTTCTTGTTTTATCCCTGAAAACACAGACATACCAAAACTCGTGGAACTCTGTTAGTTTAACCCCTACCCTATGCATATATTTCATTATGAGCATATATTCATGTTTAGTTGATAGTTAAAGTGATACTTAACAACTGTCAACAAGCTCTCCAAGCTTAACCTTAGCTAGTCCCTTAGCAAAGCTAAACTTAGCAATGGGTTACGAGTTGCTACAATGCTTTCATGCCTCAAAGTACACATGCATTCAAATAAAAATTCTCCTTCGGATTAGAATAGACTATTCTGACTTTCAAACTTAAACATATTACCTTCAACCATGGGGCTTGTAGCCGTCACTTGGGTCTTGAGCAATTGAAAGACAAAACAATCAAGTCAAGTACTATGCTTCAAGCTCTTAGCTCAACCATTATTCTAGATTTTTTGTAAGTTTTCTAAAAAAACTTAGAGGACTCTCTTAAGTCTCTCAATATGTGGTATTTATGGATCCTTACCAAGACAATAATGATGTTATGCCTTCACTCTTGCTCATCCCACAACTAATAAAGCTTATATGGAGTTCTTAGGAGGGGAGACAACACATACATACTTGCAAAAAATATTTTTGTAAAGTCAAACAATAGATCTAGAGAAACAAGTCATACAACTAAATCAAGATGTGCATGTGTGTGGAATATATGTGGAGTGGTGTATGTGGTGGATATGGCTATGAATGGTGTAAATGGTGGCAAGGGTGAAATCATGGTGGGAACCTAATTCTACTTTGCTCCTTGAAAACATATCTCTCTTTTTTGGAATTTGAAAACCCTTGCCAGAGAACATGGCTATCTTATTTATTTTTCTCTCTCTTGGACATTTGTCCATTTTTTCTAATACTATTTTTTCTCTTTTTTTCTTCCTCTTCTTTTTTTCAAATAATTTTTGCATAATCTATGCCTCTTTTGCAACAAATCTTTGAGAGATAACAACAAGAACTTGGAGCATTTATTTGGTGGATTTGGGGTGATTGGGTGGATGGAAATCTATCAAGCATGTATTCGGTGTTCACTCCTAGTGTAGGAGTAGAACATGTTTGGGTAGATCTAAATGGAAGGCATGTTGTTACATACTTCCAGTGTACAAGCAACATATTTGGATGGAGTGTAGGTGATCTTGATTTTCAAAGCATGACAAGTCTCTAAGGATCAATAAAGCTTGACAAAACTCAATGCAAAGCAAGCAGTAAAATACGTAAGTGGTTGTTGGGTATTTTAAACGCAAACAGAAAAATCCGCAAGCGCACGGATACTGATGTAGCCTTCACCCAGGAGTATTCCAGAGTATTGATTTTCCACAGGGAACGTGAGTGTACTAATTAAGAATCAAGATCGCCTAAGGATAACTATATAATTATTTTTGGTGGGAAGAGAGGAAGTTTCCTGAGAGTTCTCTAGTTGATCTAAGAATCAAGAATTACTTCAAAGATTATCTATTTCGGGACATCAGAGCACTAACCACAAAAAGAGATGAGAAGGGGGCTAGGAAGGTCTGACTACGGTCCTACAAACACCGATCCGAACGTGGTGGAATACGTCGACCGTTAGGGCTGTCACTACCCTAAGGCTACCACAACAATCCGCAGGATTGGGTACAATTCTAGGTAATTGCAAGACTAAACACCACGTCTAATCTATTAATTACTACTCTAATGTTTCAAAGATTAGAGCACTTGTTGCAAGCGGGAATCCAATAAATAACCTGAATGTAAATAAAAGTAATTAAAGAACTCAGGAATTATGAATTGAAGAACCTGGAGAACGATGAAGAACGAACCAGTTGCTGTAAAAGTACAATGTTGAGGAAGATCCGACAGATCCGGCTCCTCCTCCTCCGCTCTCCTCTTCTCTCTCCCTATTTTCTAGATTACAACTAGAACTAACTAGAACTAGAACTAGAGGAACTAGAACTGGAACTAGATGAACTAGAACTAGATCTAGATGAACTAGAGGTAGAACTAGAAGAACTAGAGGGATCCTCTCTACTTGGATGAAGAATTGAAACCCTAACTTTGATTCTGTAGAAGAGGTATGATCTCTAGGAGCCAGGGGGCCTTGTTTATATAGTCTTTTCAGATGAATCTGGGCCGTTGGATCAAACCGACATTGATTGAACGGTTATCTTTGATCCTTTAGGTCGGTGGAGCAATATCCCGAAAGAGAGTCCTTATTGGACTCTAAGTGAGGGCGGGTGCCCAGGAGAGTAGGGCGGGCGCCCTGTCCCTGAGTCCTCTCGGCTTCCCGTTCGTTCCCGTGGCTTCTGGAGTCTTCTAGATGATAGAAAATTGCGCGGCACGTTAATATCTCTATGTAAACCCGACGTGTGGGCCTTTCTTCCGTATTTCCTGATAACCCCCTACAGAAATAGACAAACACCAAAACTCGTGAAATTCTGTCAGATAAAACCCTAAGTCTGGGTGTTGGTTGTATGTGGATCCTTTTTCATGATTAGTGGTTTTCCTAATCTAGCATGTATGGCTGTGGTAGAAATTCAAGCTCTATCATACAAGGAAATCATCATATATCATTTTTATGTTTTCAAAAATTAAATCTCCAAAACTCTAGTGTTACTTAGAACAAGATAAATAGCAGCTCAAACCTTCTCATATCATATCTGTCTACCTAGACTTAAATCAAGCATTCGCTACCCATAAGTTTCAAGTTTAGAGTAAATTTCTATATCAAAACAATCTTATTCAAAACTCATGAGAAATCAAGGCTGAAAACTAGGTACTTGAAAGAAATTATGACAGAGCAACTATTCATCATTTCTATCAAGAGATTAATGAGTTCTTTTTATTGACAACTTCTTAATGACAAAATCAAGCAAACTAAATACTCCTTTTTATTTCATTATTTAGGATCACACCTTACTAATAGTATATAATTAGCTAAGACAAATATTTATTTTGTTTTGTTTATTGTGCATCTTTTAATTTCTTTAACAAATATATAGCAAAATTAAAAATATTAAAACTTAAAGGGGAAGAAATACTTAGCTGGATACAGGGGGTGCCTCTCCCCGAAGCTTGATGTTGACGTAGTCATTCAATCTTGCAGTGATGCAGACTTGCAGTAGAGATATACTCCCTCTATTGGAGCATTGATTGATATTGATAACTGTTGGACAATGCTCCAACAGTGCATAGAACATCTACTTGCTTGTTAGCTCTCCTTGGTCCTTCAAATCCTGTGAAACACAAATAGACAATAAAACTTGTGGAACAGGTTAAGCGTTAGTGGTTGGCCACTTAAGCCTCAGTTGTCTAGAGCTTTTGAGATTGTTTTCTATATTTCTTCTAAGTAGAGTTTCAGTAGGATCTTTTTCTTAATATTTTTTTATTTTGTATTAATAATGCAGAGAGAATGTAACAAGATAAATGTATATTTATTTTGATTTTTATGCCACCACGGTGATCATCCCTTTGGGTTTTTACACACCACAAGATTGTTCACATGGAGTTTAGGATTTATAATGTACTGCAGCAAGTAAATATTTTCCTAATGCAATGCTAATGTAGAAGAAGTAACTATTGTAAAATGAAAATGATTCATGTAATGCTAAGAATAAATTTGGAGTCCCATCTCATGTTTTTATCTTTTGCCAACTACAAGAGAACAAATTTAGGTTTAGTATCTCATAATATATGCCAAATTTTCATTATACGAGCGAAAAGGTTCAATCTTACTAGACTAGGGTTTCTGCTGTAGCCACCAGTGCTACTCATCATATAACACACGTAATATCCATAATATAGACTCTCAGGCTTCTGCTTGGGGCACTATGTGTATTTCGCATATGGAGATGTTAAGTAATGCTATTAACAGCCATGTAATGGAGTACCAAAGTAAATGACACTTACCGCACATAAAGTTTTGATATACAACTTTTACTTCCTTTCTGGATGATGTCATCCCATATGGTAATTGACATAATGCCTAAATGCCATGTTCTAATAATTTTAGCAAATGCAACTTGTTAGTATCCTAATTTTTTTTGACGAGAAACAGAATGCATTCATTAACAGCAAGAAGCTTTTGTAACACCCTAAATTTTCCTATTTTGGAAATAGATGGAAAAACACTTTAATTTTGTATTTTTGTGCTCATAAAACATAGGAAACTAATATTTTTCATTAAAATAAAGTTTATCATAGGACTTAGCAACTTGTTGTGCATTCATGCTTTTGCATTAAGTTTTGTTGACATGAGTGATTTGACTAAAGTTCAAAAATATTTCAAAATGATTTTTTAAAATGAATTTGAAAATGGCTTTGGAATAAAAGAAAAGAAAATAGAAAACAAAAATAATAAAGACAAACCCCTCCTCCATCTGTTTTGGCCCGAAGGCCCAAAACCCTCCCCCTCGCTTGGCCCAGCTCGGCGCTCTCCCCTCTCAGGCCCAGCGCACGTGGCCCAACTTCTCTTCTCTCTCTCACAATTGGCCCAGCCTGGCTAGCAGCACAGCTCCCGGCCCAGGCGCGTCTTTCCCTCCCTTCACCTCCTCTCTAGCCGTTGGGTCCCGCCCGTTGGTGTTTCCCCTCTCTCTCTTCCCTAAATCTAATCGGAGCCATTGAAACGCGATCCAACGGCCAGATTTGAAGGATACCCCTTCGGCCTGGCAGTTTTGTCAAAGGGACCCTGGAGTTTTTAAGATTAGAACCCGCGGTCCAAAGCGCCTCGTAGGAATACGCTTTCTTAGTTTTAAAAACGTATTCCGCGCCGGTTTGAACTAAAATACGTTTTCTGAATTTACAAGTTTGCCACTAGAATTAAATAGCTTATAAAATATTCGTTTTAACTCCGTTTTGACCCGTTCAAAATGTGTTAGATTCATCTTTGAAAGATCTACATGTTAGTAATATTGTTTACTCAGTTTGAAACTTTTTAATTTTGTGACCCTATTTAATTAATTACTTTTCTATATAAAATCTTAGAAAATTCATAACTTCTACGTTTAACTCCGATTTTCGTGATATTTACGTCTCTGTGATCGTAGCGCTGCGTAGAATCATTTTATAAACTTTTCATGCTGTTTTTGTACTATTCTAATTGTAGCCTTGTTTGCTTCGTTAATGTTGTCTTCGATTGTTTGTGTGTTGGTGATTGATGATCGAGTTTAGACGCTGAGCAACTCGTGGTGATCAAGAGTGCTTCAGGGATCAAGATCAATACTTAGACAACCAACAGAACCAAAAGGATCAGCAAGAGCAATTGGATGAAGGCAAGTATAGTATTTGAGTTTTATTTCTGTAACCATGATCCTATGACTAGATTAATGTTAAGTAATAAACGATAAAAATGACTTTTTAGCAACTTGATGATTTGTCTGTATCTGGTCAGCTAGGATAATAGTGCAACCATGAGGGCTATAATGGTTCTGGCTTTAGTTAAGTATAACTTTTTTAGCTCGTTAGCGGTTGCCCGTGTGACGCAATTGGGGAATAGCAGACTGTGGATTCCTGTGGGTGGATCACACGGACTGACTAATGAAACCAAGTGACCCTAACTTGTTAGACGAACCTTTGAAAGACTTCATAGTGATCCCTGCCGACCTTCCTTGGTAGTGGGTTAAGAGGCTGATCACCTCAGGAGAAAGGGTAAATCATGACTCATGGGTAAAGATGTACAACCTCTACAGAGTGTTAAAAATTAGTATACTAGCAGAGCTCACGGTCAGGAGCAGCCTTGGGGACATTTACATTAAGGGTGATGATTCATGTGTGTTAATATGCTCATTATTTGTTGTTTAATGTTTTACATTATTTATGTCACATTGATCATGAGATTGTGGGATCTATACAACCTAGTTGCTATACTTGTGGAGTTCGACATAGACTCACTCTTGCTATTTCCCCACACCTCAAGTGGAGTTTAGGCTTGTGATCAACCAGTTGGATGCTGTAGAGTGGAGTTAATACCCGAAGTTCGGAGTTGTCTATTCGTTGTTTGCTATCAAAGGTTACCATTTTTATACTAAGTACGTTATATATTTATGCATTGTCTTTTGATATTACCCCTCATTTGTAGCTATATGTGAGACTTGGCTTCTAAAACTCACATATGGTGCATATCTGGTTTTATCCTTAAAATTGGGTATTACAGCTGTGAGTAACCTTACAGAAGGTAGAGTAACATTGATTAGAGCCTGAAGAACAGGGCACAGGTCACCATGAACCTGGAAAGAACAGTTAACCTGGAGAGGCTGAGAGGGGTCTAAATTATAAAGAAGAGCCTGTCTAGCTAATAAATCTGCTTCATCGTTGCTGTTCCTGTCAATCTTTTAGATACAAAACGAAGAGCTTTGAGAAGTAGCATCAAAATGTTATATGTAAGTCTTCATTCTCCAATTAGGGGAGTGGTTACGTTCCTGTTCACCGAGGTATTGAAGGAGTGGGCTTTGTGTACCTGCAGAGCAGTAAGAATTTTGGCAGCCAGGGCTATCGCCGCTGCTTCGGCCATAATGACCGAGGACGTGTCATCTAAGACAGCTTTAATGTGTATTCTAGATTCTGGATGTACCTGTGTGTTAACAATGACTATGCCAAGACCAGCTGGACGAATATTATGAGTTAGAGAATCAGGTTCAGTGGAGGCATCCACATAGCATGTAAAACCTTGTAAAGCCTGTGGGTTTTGAATAAACATAGTAACTAATGAGGATTGTTGATATGTGTTGACCCCAAATTTTTAGGAGTAGAGACTGCTTGTGGGGTTGCTCCGCGGAAAGAAAGGTGGCTAGTTTGTTGGATCAGCTAAACAAAGATTGAACAGCGATAGTCAATCAGGAGGTGTTGGGCTACGACAAGTAAAAAAAGAATGTGTCAGACTTCATTATAGGGAAGATCGGAGTCAAGTTACCTTTTTATTTCTAGAAGTAGTATTTGTTAAGACTCATGTTTAGGTTTTCGGGTTATAAATACCAAAGACCCGATTATTATAAGAATATACACAATCAAATACAAAACCTTTTCGGCTCTGGCCAGAAACTTTAGGAATAAGAGTAAAAGTATATCTCTGCAAGACCTTCGACAAATCGAGTTGCATCGGTTGATTTCGACCTTCGGTTTACTTGTAAGTATTGTCATGGTTCATATCTAGCTATTATGGCTACATCATTTGATCTCATGTTAAGCTTGATTTGAGCTATTTATTAGTTTAGATCTTATTTGTAAGACCGCATTGCTCCAATCTCTTGCAAGTAACTGATTTAAGCTAGTTATCGGCTCTACCAGATCGACAACTTGGTAGATTCATTAAGTTACCAATATTGTTCATATTTAATGATTTATTTATTACAACAATATTTTGCCCAATCAAAATCTGATAGATTAGATTAAGCTTCAACTTTGTTAATTTTCAAGTTGTCTTGACGAATTTCAATGAACATTAATCATCATCAAAATAGTCGATCAAGCCTACATCAACTACTTTGTCAATCTCGATTGTTACATGTTATACGTTTGAGATATCTATTCAATCATAATTAATCTGGAATTAGAATAAGATTCAGCTTAATATTACTTGTTATTAGTTGTATTTTCAAACCCCACTGACAAGCGTATTAAGTTAAGCTTAACTAGATCCAAATTTGGTTATGATAAAATAGAGAGATCTCATTCGTGCCTCATGGACCCTGTGTCAGCTACGAATAGCGCATGCGTATAGATTTGATTCAGATATTGAATAAACTAGGAAAATACCCCGCGCGTTGCTGCGGGAATTTTAGATAATTTAAGAAGAAATTAGACTATTTATATTTATAGTTATATGAATGAAATTATCTTAAATTAATTTTGTTGAATGATTTGACACATCAATATGAACAGCTAAATGCATGTTAGAAGATAAAGAGATAACTATCATAATTACATGTGCTAGTTGGCTATAATTGCAAGTTTTAGTGTATTGTTGATGTGGATAGCTTGCATGTTGAGATAAATCTCTAGTGGGGTTTAGCTTTATAAGAGTACTAGGAGCATACCCCGCGCGTTGCTGCGGGAATCGCGAATTAATGGATTGTGTAGTACGATGATGTAGACTATACTTATTTGTCTTGCTGGCATGGACACTACAGTTGTCATATGTGCTATTGGATTTTAATTGTATATATGTGGTAGCACATTGCATGTTGAGATAAATAGTTATTGAGGTTTTACTTAGTGGATTTTAACTCAATATGGTAGTGCATTGCTTAGGTGGATAGCTTGCATGCTTACAGAAATATTTAGTGGGGTTTAGGATTATAAGAGTTATAGATAGATAAGATTAATAATGTGTGTTGAATTTATTGAAACCCGCTGGCCTTTAGATCAGGTGAATATAAATTTAATGCATTTATAAAAATAACTTGTTAAGAACGCATGCCTTTAGACCAGTCTTAGTAAGTTATTATATTTAATAGATGAAAATAATAAATACGTGTAAGCTATCTTTTCTCGTATAAACCTCCTATCGACTAATTAGTCGATCTAGTTGTTCTCGCTCATAGTACGATCATACAATTTGCTTTGAAGAATACTTAAATAAATTAATTTATGATACATCATTATGATAGATTAACGAGTAATAAATATCATAATTATCTTGTCATTATCTCATTTTTGTTAGGAGTTGATTTTTTAGTCAATTTCTTCTGATCAATGGCTATTTTAAGCCATATTTTTTTGAACTATCTGGCAGCAACCAACAGCTTCCATAATTTGACATTTACTTTTATCCTTGTCAATTGCATGTCAAATTAACTAGCACGCTATAGACCCAAGTCACCAGACTCGGCTCGTGTGTTGAGGCTCAGAAGATTAAGAACTCTAGCTTCTGGACGGTCTCTAAGTGCCTTCGGGTTACATGAAGACCATTTTTTGTGCTAACAATATGTATGTCTTGAGAATTGATATGAAGTCTTTGTATGTCGCTAGTTCAAAATCTGCTGAATCATAGACCCATGCCATGCTTAGTTCAACCGTGACACCTATACAAATCCAGTGGTTGATGCATGAATTTAATCATAGAAGAAACATATAAGCTTTTGTGCATCAAACAAAGTTGAACTTTATGTTGGAGATTTTTTAAAGCTAGGGCAATGCATGCTGCAACCTTAATGGCCTCTTTCCTTATTTGCTTCTCTCAGATAGCCTCTTTCTCCACAACTGTCTTTCCAGCGGCTAGTTCTTTGTAATCTAGTTTCCACTGCTTGGGGTAATTAAAATTTGTTGCTATAGTCCATCTTAGAGAAATAAAACAACCAAAGAAAATATATTAAAGAATTCAAATTAATAATTAATTACTCGAGAAAAATTGTATATACTTCAAATACACACCATGGTAGAAGATAATTAACTAATTATCTATTAGTGCATAAATATTTTTAAATATATATTAATTGGTTAAAATAAATAATTTCAAAGACAACAATTAATAACAATTAATAATTAATTCACTACCTTTCATGCCGACTTCATTCCAATTTTAGAAACATAAATTACAAAGTAAAAAACAAACCCTAGATCTAGAACTAGATCTACATGAAACTAGGGTGTAATCCTCCACTAAAATCAAGGAAAATCGACCAATAAAGGGTGTAACCTCATTTCTATAACTAATCTACACTAATAGCTTGAAAACTAGGGTCTAGTTTGCTTCATACAAAGCTCAAGCACCATGAAAGAGAGAAAAACAAAACTCTAATTACTCACTAGCAAAATTGACTAATAAATGATAGAGCTTGATTTTAGAAAAAAAAATAAAAAAGAATCCTCACATTTGGAGTTACTATGAGGCAGAAAAACTAGTTGCAAGTTTTAGCTATAGATTAAAAAATCACACTTATTCTTCAGTGATTAATTGTCTAATTAATGTTAGAGGATAATTAATTAATTGACTATTATACATAAATATTTAAACAAGAATATATATATTAAATGGAAAATATATACAATTTCAAAGAGAACAGTTAGCAACAATTATTATTTTACCCACTACCTTTCATGCCAACTCTATTCCAATTTCATGAAACATAAATTATAAAATAAAAAACAAACCTTAGATCTAGAACTAGACGAAACGTACATGAAAATAAGGTGTAATCTTCACTAAAATCAAATAAGATGGACTAAGAAAGGGTGCAGGCTTATATCTCTAACTAATTTACACTAAGAGCTTCGAAACTAGAGTCTAATTTGCTACATACAAAGCTCAAGCATTATGAAAGAGAGAGAAAAGCAAAACTCAAATTACTCACTAACCAACCATTAAAACTTCAATTAAAGGCTTGGAATACAAAGCTCAACCATAAACGCAAATAACGGCATAATTTTTTCAAGCTATTTCGAACTATAGCGGCAAAAATAGCGGGCTATTTTTTCCATGCTAGACACCCCTGTTGTGCCATGTGTAGGGCCAGTTGATCTACTGAGGCCTGAGGACGCCCATGGCAGGGGCGCCTCCAACCCGAGCAGCCCTTAAAGAAAAATGACCTTGTTCCTATAAATTATTTTTCACGTAGTGGTAGAATCTGTTTCTAACAAAAACCTGTATGTGCAAGTTTCATGGGAACTATTTTGGCACTGGGACAATTTCGATAGGAAAATGCCGGTCTAGGTTGGCCGCTTGGCCCTTGTCCACGCATGCACGGAAATATCAAAAGCAAGCAGGCATGACCGCATGAGGGTGTGTCCAATCGTACAGCTTGCGCGCGGGCACTAGTCTAGTGTTAAGACTCGGAGTACAGGTGTCAGTCCATGCATAATTGTGTGTTTGTGTTTGGCACGCGTTAAAATATTTCTGGCGTAGCAGTCTAGCACTAGGAGTGATCATGATTAGTCCGTTGTTGTCGTACGGCTGCGGCATAGTTAATTAGTGGGTGGAACAAATTATTCCCAACTCCCAACGGTAGGGTATCGTACAGCAATGACCATTAAAGGTATCGATGAGTCTCTGTCTATGGTCGGCTCTCCCCACACATGCCGGGGTAGTACATCTGTGAGGCACGGCACGGCTGTACAGAAAATGGCAGTCCTTTTTTTTTGGGAGTGGGGTTGTTCTTGTTCACGAAGGGAAATCGTCGATCAATGGGTGATACTGCCAGTGGATTGGCAACCGTTCTCCTTGGGCAATGGGCAGTTGGCCACCGCTAAAGGCAGGGCCGGGCCAGCAGGCCTTGTTTAGGCCTCGTTTAGTTTGTAAAAATTTTGGTTTTTTTGTTACGTTAGTATTTTCGTTTTTATTTGATAAATATTATCCAATCACAGAGTAACTAGGCTCAAAAGATTCATATCACAAATTACAGGTAAACTGTGCAATTAGTTTTTATTTTCATCTATATTTAATGCTCCATGCATACGGCCAAAGATTCGATGTGATGGAGAATTTTGAAAATTTTTGCGAACTAAACAAGGCCTTAGTTCACCCCAAAATCCAAAAAATTTTCAAGATTCTACGTCACATCGAATCTTGTGGCACATATATGAAGTATTAAATATAGACGAAAATAAAAACTAATTACACAGTTTGTCTGTAAATCGCTAGACGAATCTTTTGATCATAGTTAGTTTATAATTAGACAATATTTGTCAAATAAAAACGAAAATACTACAGTAACGAAATCCAAAAATTTTTCTAAACTAAAACAAGGCCGCAGTGTCCGGAGTCCGGACCACGCTAACGAAGGGGCCAGCGCGCCATGCCACAGGTAGCCGTTGTCAGCTTTTTCACACGTAGGTAGTACTAGTTCCTAAGGCCTTGTTAGCCCTAAAATTTAAAAACTTTTAAAATTCTCAGTCACATCGAATTTTCCGACATATGGATGGAATATTAAATATAGACAAAAATAAAAACTAATTGCATAGTTTGCCTATAAATTACGAAATAAATTTTTTGAGCATAGTTAGTTCATGATAGGACAATGTTTGTCAAATAAAAACGAAAGTGCTACAGTACCGAAATCCAAAAAAAAAGGAACTAAACAAGGCCCTAAAAAATTTTGCAAAAAAATCCAGATTCCCGTCACACCAAATTTTGCGGCGTATGCATCAAGTATTAAATTTATATAAAAATAATAACAAATTGCACAGGTTGTCTTTAATTTGTAAGACAAATCTTTTAAATCTAGTTAGTCTATGATTGGAAAATATTTGTCAAATACAAATGTTTTTTTTTGCAAAATTTTAGCTACAGTGTTCATTTTGTGAATTTTTTTGAACTAACGTGGCATGTTTGCCGGCCACCAACCACCAGGATCGAGACCTGGGCATTGTTTAGGAGGTGTTTGATTCGGGTGTTAAAGTTTAACAGGTACTCTAATAGTTTCGTCTTATTTGATAATTATTATATAATTATAGACTAATTATGTTTAAAACATTCGTCTCTCAAATTACTCTCCAACTGTGTTTTTAGTTTCGTAAATAGTCTATATTTAGTACTCCATGCATGTGTTCAAATATTCAATGTGACCGGCGGTAAACTTTAACAGGGCAAACCAAACAGGCCCTAAAGTAAGAGAGTGAAAAGTTTTGAGTGTCACATTGGACATTGGATATTTTATAAGATGTTGAAATGAGTATTTAAATACTAAAAAAACAAATTATATAGCTCATTTAGAAACTACGAGGTGAATTCATTAAGCCTAATTAATCCGTTCTAGTTTAGGCCATACTCGGGACCCATGGGCCATGGCCGATCGCCCCTCACCACGATCCAGACTTCTTCTGTGTTTGGACCACACAAGATGAGATTATGGATGTAATTTGATTCGTGGGGCAATCTAACTTTATGATGTTTAATTCTATATATGGCAGCGTGAATGAAGGCCAACCGATGGTATGCTCACAATTCCCGTAGCAACACGCTATGCTTCTAGTATCTTATAATCCTCAACCTCAATAGAATTATATCTCAACATACAACAATCCACTAGAACATACAATTATGATACATATCATTTATGCAAGCTATCCACATTAGTAACCGCATAATCCACTAGCATGTGTTTATCTGTCCACATGAGCATACCATAGCATTCACTAAAATTTTAGTTAATAGCATGCTATGCTGCCATGGATAAATAAATGCATGTTAATAGATGAGTGGCTTGTTAACCTAGATGTATTTGATGAATAGACATGTGTCATAATTATGTGCTAGTGAGTTGATGATGTGGATTGCTTATTGTATGTTGAGATATGTTTTAAGATTATAAGATATATAGATATAGATTTTGATTGGTGTGTTAATTAGAATAATAGTGGTGCTAATTAACATGTTGTATTTTATTAATAACTAGGTATGATGCCCGTGCGTTGCTACGGGGCAGCTAAACTTTTATACTTAAAACCACACAGATCACACGATAAGATAAGAATATTATTAAGAACACTCAGATCACACGATAAGATAATAATACTAATTAAATAATGATATTAAAGTGACATTTAATCTAAAAAAGTAAAGTTCATGAAATTAACACGGTCACAGAGATCACGGTATCGCAGGCTCACAAACTCTATTGTGTATAGACTTTTCCAGTTGGCATGTAGTGTGTATACAACATCTCCATATAGTCTGATAAACCGTTTAAATATACCTAGGAATAGTAACAAATATGGCGTTAGTGAAATAATATTTGTACATTAATATAAATTGAATAAATAATGCATTGTATCCGTTATTAATATTCTATTACCTCGCTATGGCATTAGAACCTCCTTATACAATATTTTTCGTGACAGTTCCATCTATTATTGGGTCTTCTTCTCCTTACCATTTTCTATTTGACAAATTCTTATATTCTTGTTATGACGAAGGTCAATCTGATAGGAAACTACTTTCTCTTAAACTGGAATGGGTGTTTGTCAAGTCTTCAAGTGGTGTACAACCTTTATTATTTTGCATACATTCTGAAATTGGGCGCAAAATTAATCCCTAGTTTCAGTTAGAAATTAATCTCTAAAAATGGTCAAAGTTAGCTGGCATAATATATGTACACAAATGTAGTTAGATCATATCCGAAAACAAATAACCAATTAGCTTAAGTTAGGGTGGGCCGTTGGTTAATAAACTACTGCTAGTTGCATCAGTTATAATCAAGTGACGATCAATAGCTATCTGTGTATCTAAGCTACTAAAATATTATGGGGACCTACCAAGTCACTACTAAAAAATTAAATTAACTTTGTTTCAGAGTTTCTACCTTAGTCTCTCGTGTAGGTAACATGAGAATACCACAGTAACACAATAGCTTTTTAGTTTTGTTTCCAAGTGTGTATGGTCAAAAAAAAAAAAACAGGTACGAAGGATCTGCAAGCCATTCGTGTGACCAAGCATTCCTAGATCTATATGTTCCTAAAATAAATACGTTCACCCATCATTCTAGAGCTTGGAAATATCAGATCAACCGTGCATGTGCTGAATTATGCTACAAAACTAAATGGCGTCAAAAGAAATGGCAGCATATTATTTGGATTTTTGTAACAGACTACCAAAGCTTGAACTTTGAGTTTTATTTTGAACAATGAAATAAGTTCATTCATCAGTCACCTCAACTTAACAGTAGAAGACAAGATATTTGCCACTATGATCTGTCAGTAGAATGTTTATCTGATAAATTCTTGCAGCCTCCAAAATCCAAAAACTGAAAGGGTGGAGTTTTGTGGCTCCGTGTCAAACCATGGGGAAGCAGCAGCATGTGCAGAAATCTTCTTGGCCAGTGAGTTTGTTGGACAAGATTCAGATTTTTCAGAGCAGCACCGCAAGGCTTTCCTTGTGCTTCCAGCCAGAGTAGCTGCTAATCCTGACATAGTGCCATTGCCATTTGCCTAATCTGCACATTTAAAACGGTGACCTAGCTGAATGTCATGTTGCGTGTCTGAAGCCTGAACGCGTGTGAAAACAGGCAAGCAGCGCCCGCCATCACGGGATAATGGATATCGCACCGGAAAGGGATTCTTCAATCTAGGCCACTGGTCCAAGAGAACAAACTGGGAGGCAGAAATTCTTTGTAACATAGCACACTGCACCCACAGCACATGACGTGGTGATTGCCGAGCCAGCAACGCCATTTTCTCCCTCGTTCGCTTTGAATTCTCAGCTACGCAAGTTAGCCGGCATATCGCAGGGGCTTGAATGGAGCGTCAAATGTCCGCATGGTAGGGTCATGAGGAACGGAGGAACGCACCTTGTGGTGGGATTCAGATTCGGAGACGGAGGCGAGTGCGAGCAGGGCAGCGATGGTGATGGAGGCCACGGCTCCAGCGGCTCGGGCGGAGTGGATCTCGCGCTACCTCGCATCCTCCGCTCTGCCCGCGACCTCTGGGCGCTCGAGGATGGCCGGTAGCGGTGGTGACGTCGAGGGGGTAGCGACCGCCGACTGTCCTCGTTGTGTAGGGAGAGGTCGGCATGGATGAGGAAGGTGAACGCGTCGTCGTCGTCTGAATCTGCGGTGCGGAAAATCTCCTTTAAGTGAGTATGATAGGCAGCGATACCTTCCTTTTTCATAGTAATTCCTTCCTTTATCATGATAATTCCTTCCTTTCTTATAGTCACAGGTCATGCGGCGAAGGCAGCGTCTCGCGCTGATAGCATGCAGTGGATGGAGTGATTGGCGGACAAAATTATTTTCTTTCCTTTTCTAGCTCGACTCCTTTCCTTTTCTCACTCGTCCGCTGGACAGGGGAGGTGGGATCGCATGGATAGGGTGACAGACGGACGAAAGACAATTGCTGCACCAAAAAGTGTCCACTCTTTAGTCTTTTTACTTGTGAGAGACTATAATTATCATGATAAAATATTTGCCACCACTGTGTACTGGAGAGAACGAGATCAACAGAAGTTTGGTCAGAAGCTCGATAGTGAAGATGGCGAGGTGCCGTCTAAGAGAGGTCATCTCAAAGACCCACTTGAGCGTGGGGAAGGTTCAAAGGCTATCCACAGAATTACCTACCTACTGGAAGCTTAGCCCTTGTGACTTGTGAGGGGCTACAATGAGGATTAGGGGAAGCCTGCATGCTTCTCGATACCTCGATAAAAATATCGGAGCCGCCTTAGGTGATGATGGTCATTAGCACGACCCAAACCCCACCAGTGGTCATTTTGATGCACGAAGATGATACCTCGAAGGTGGTGATTCCGATAGAGGCTCAGGCGAATGTCTTGTTCAACGCCATGATTGACGATGCCATAGCACGTTAGGTGTAGGTACATCATCCTGCCTGTCTATGCCTAAGGGTCCTTTGATTGAACCCATGTGCAATAAGGCGGAGTTCGCACATGAGGGCTTGACTTCAGGTGTTGTCGTAGGTGATTATGGTTATCCCATCCCTCCTTGGTGGATGTTTCTCTCAATCACGCAGAGATGGTTGGTCTAGCGTCATCAAATTCTTTGCTAGGAGATGGCCTAGTGATGGACTCTCCCCGAGAGGGTGACCGGCTCACGACAGTCTTGTGGACCAGCCCATCACATGTAGCCATGTAGTGCCACGTCAACCGACAACCTGAGGACACCTGCCACACCTTTTTTTGTTGATAACCCCCTCAATTTTATAGATAATATCAACCCACACTCCATTTTTATTCAAAATAAAAGCATCTCCAAGAACCTTTCTAAATTTCACTCTCTAAATCACCATTTGGAGTCATTTGCATAAAAAATTATTTTTTATATCTTTTCATTCTCCAACAGTTTTTCTATATCTCGTACGCACATTAGAGAGCCATTCTCATCTTATATATATAGGTAGCGAAAAATCCAAAATATAAGATGGCTATTGGATAACCACTTAGATAAGTTGTTGGAAGGTAGTTTTTCACTACAATCTCTACTCATAGCATTTAGGAAGAATAAAGAGTCTCTTGGAGATGCTCTTAATTCCTTTTAATCTGTTTTCTTTCATCTAGGTCCATGCAGTTTAAAAATGGCATTACAAGATCCCTCTTAATAGTAAGACTATCATTATACCTTTGCCTTGAGCTAGGCAAGTAGTCATCATGTTTTCCAAATCCAGGCACATGATATCCAATGCAGTTCAATTATCCACGTGGACCACTTCTCAAATACATTTATTAGTCCATAAACATTATCATTAATCACCAAAATCATAGTTAGGGCCTAGATGCTTTCAATGGTAAGTGATATCCTTAGGAACACCATTGAGGAGGATGCAAGAATCCCACTGAGAATACCACATCAAATCAAGCCAAAACCAAACTCTCTTAGTCACAAGTAAAGGTCATAAATCGGAATCGAGTGATTTAAGCACTGTTCACTCAAAATGTTGTAGTTAGTCCATAACATTAATTGACTATTTATAGAAGTCTATATGTATAGGTATGACACCTCACATGTTCCTAAAATTCTTTTTTCTATTCAAGGAACATGCTCCTAAAAGTTTTAACATCCTAATTAGGACACTGATTTATTGTACACTACAACTCAAATTGTTCTACCTATCTTGACATGTTGCAAAAAAAAAAAATGCCCAAAGAGCAAATCAAGCTATGTGGATTTTGGACAATCCACTGTCACTATATGATGTTACAGATATAGCTACCTGTATCAATATTTACAGGATGTCACACATCTTTCACCAATCAAGCTTTCACACTAATAAACCTCACAAATGAACACCATAGCTCTTAACCTCCCTTCCCTCTGTCTTGAATGCATTTGCCCTTAAAATTACAGCAAACAATCAAGAACACAACCGATGCTGCACTGGTATGAGTATCCCAAGTTTTCAAAAACACAGGTCATATCATTTATCTTCATGATCCTGCACTTTTATCTGGTTGTATTGTCATCAATCGATGATTCAGATGCAGAATCATCTGAAGTTGTGATGGAGGTTGTCTCACATGAACTCCCATTTTCAGAGTCCAATGAATGTGATGTTGGCCTTTTCAAATACCAGTACATGATGCTTGCTGTCAGAGTTAGCATCATCTTCTGGTTCACCTGAGAGAAATAAAACATAAAAATACTATAGATTGTAACTAAGTTTAGATCACAAGGGAAATAAGGGTATTTTATAGCTGAATCTGTAAACAGCCTAAATTCTGGATAATACCAACGACTGTAACTGAATTTGGGATAACACTATGTGGTCTGAATTTGGGATGACACTAACTGCCCTGAGTTTGCTGAGATTAAGGTGCAGTAAATGCAAATGGATGTTTTAGAGTAAGCATTACACCAACAAAACTGAATGCAAATGGATATTTTAGGGTAAGCATTGGTTGATGATATTGACAATAATTCATGAGAAACATCCATAATTGTAGGGTACGGTAGAACATAACAGATTAAATTTACTCGATTAAGGGCCTGTTTAGTTCCTCCCAAAATGCCAAAAGATTTGGGCTTTTGGTCACTTTTTTGCAAAATGGATCTAAACACCCCTTCCACAGTTTACAAAAAAAATGGGCATGTAAAGTTTTGGCATTTGGGAGCCAAGAGTCCCAAAACTTGTCATTTTGCATTGGGGTTCGAGCCTGACACCCACTACACCCTCCATTTTACAAAAACTTTTGGTGCATCTAAACACCTAGCTGTAAAGATTGCATGTCAGTTTATGGCCAAAAGTTTTGGGGTGTAAAGTTTTGGCATGGATGGGGGAACTAAACAGGCCCCAAATTATTACCTCCAATATATCTTCTGGCAACAAGAAAATGGAGCAACCAAGCTTCCTAGCCACCGAAATGATGTATGACGCGTTCATTTGCTTCTCTTCATCTATACAGAAATAAATTTGAAATTTTCAGGAAACAAGATGTAACAAATATACACTGGTAGAAGAGAATTTCATACACCCAACTGTTTTGGTTGAATAGATGTGGATGCAAGGTTAGAGGTGAGGTATATGCATGCTCCAAATGAAGGCTCTGAGCAGCACTTAGATGGGTCTGGAATTCTTTTGCTAACAAATATATATATGGATGGCTAGTAAATTGATTTTCCAAGCAACTAACTAAAAACACCTAGTAAACCAAACCTCCTAATGAATCGAATTGCTAATACAAACAACCCTGGCAAGAAAAAGTATCTAAGGCGATCCATCTTGATTCTTCTACTTCCGTGGAGCTTACATTTTCTAGAGAATGAGTCCACAACATTTGTATTAGTCAATCTGGTGATTTGACATAACATTGTGCTAGTATAACTACCAAAAATGACTATGAAAGATAGCTTCTATGCTAGAAGAGCCGAGTGGAAGGTGTACCATAGGTGGTAATTATTCAGACAATCTTGAAAGGCTAAGCATTTTGGGTTATAAACTTTGCATTCATCAATGAGATGAACATAATTCCGTGTCACAACGAGGGAAAACATTGGGTTAATGAGAATATGTAGAAAATTCAAAAACTGCAGGAGCATAACAGATGCACCTTTTTCTCCTTTGGTCACAAGGCTCCAATTCACAACTCGAGGCTCCACAGCACTTAGTAAGTCAAGGAAAAAGGTACCACTTGAAAGGCTTTTATCCTGTAATTGGTAAATATAATTTGATGCATGAACCACAAGTAGAAAATTTGATTAAAGAACAAGATAATTGTAGTTAAATTTTCAACATGAAACTATTACACACTTTTTACGTCCTCTTGGATTTGACAGTACCATTAGGTAAATAATACTAGCCCTTCAAGATCAGCATTATATCATCACAATGTACTTAACATTGAACGCAACCAACTAAAAGTGGTAGTCATCATTTAGGAAAGAAGTAAACTTCAGGTAGTCAAGCTATATTTGAAGTTTTTGAAAGTAATTCCAGAAGTTTACCGACCTTATGACCACATAGGTAAGCACATAAGTTAGTCAATTGCATATATTTCATTATCTACAACCTAAAATACGATATGCTATCAAAGAATAAACAACCAAGCAACTTAATTGCTAATAGTGATACAATATCAATAATTAGGTATGCACACAAGGAAATATATTAACTGATATGTACCTTGAAACTTTGCATATGAGAGTGGTGCTTTCCAGAATCTTTTACTTTTTTATTGGCCCATGCCAATATGTCATTATCTGTGATCTCTTTTCCATTTGAGTGAAATCTAAGATTCTTCAGCAATTGAAGAATATTGTACCGCATCAATTGCCACAGAAAAGCTGGGATAAATGCACAATTTCGTTATATGGTCCATTCAGAAGTTGCAAAGGAGGGACTATACCTACGTGTGCAAACCAACTAAACCAGATGCATGGCATATAATAAAAGAACGCTTGAACTAATGATTGAATGCATACCACATTTTTTATGATAGGAATTGTACCATGACAAATGTGAATTTCATCATTAATTAACCAATTCAGTAGTTTGGCATGCTCTAGAAAATGATATGTCAGCATACTGTTATATAGGAATTCTTTTATTGTTGCATAAAAGTTCCAAGAAGATCAGTGGAAAAAGTTGCATGTAAATGAGTGCATCTGTAAACTGACATTAAACTTGTACAAGCATGGGTGTACATTTGTTATCTTCAGGTTTATGAACATTTGTTCAGCTCAAATTAATTGAAAAATCAGAAAGAACATATGGTTTATAATCTTTTACAGGATAGTATGTTCCCAAGATGCATGCTCTACGTAATTGGTTAAAGTACCACTTACCTAATATCAGTTTTTTGTTCCCTTGCACAATATCATTTCCAGCGATATTCACCAAAGAAAATTTTAGTTCTTTTCCAATCTTCAAAACTTGATTGCAATTTTCGACTTTCCTGAATGGTAATTTTATTGGTGGGCGATTTGCCATCTTCCAATTAACTGAGCCTGGAGCAATCTTGTCAATTACCTCAAGGAGAACCCATCTACAACTCAAGTATGAAGTATAAGAGACAGAATCAGCTTGTTCTTCGCATATTAAGATGGAGACAAGTATGTCCTACCCATTTCTAAGGTCCTCAAACACATTGTTGATGTAAGTAGAAATTCCAAGGCTGTTAATCCACAGCCGGAATGACCTTTCTTCCCTGGAAACTTGAGCATCATCAGAGAGTCCATCCACAAAGGAAACTTGTTTCATTTGTTTGGACAACCCATTTCTGCAATAAATGGTCAAGTAAAGCGAAATCATTTAGAATGTGGAAGAGTTACTGCTGATTTGTGCTCCACATGCTGTCCTATGGCATGGAGATGCTGTCATCAAACATTGTGTAATCAGGCTCCAATTCACAACACGAGGAAAGAGTTGCTTTCTGATCTTTTGAACATATACTCATACAGTTGAGATATTAACTCACCATACTATAAATTTCTAAACAAGGCACCATATCTAGTTGTTGAGATATGAATGCCATATATTTAACTTCTTGCAGAGATAATATATCTGATTTAAGGAACATCTATGCATGAATTGCATCAAGTCAATAAAGCAAAATGCAATTGCTTTTTATCTGAATAAAAAATATGTTTGGCTTAGGAAATTTCCTTGGGGACACCTAACAAACTTATATTAGTGAGTGAAAAGTTGGAAGAAACATAATGCCGTAGAAAAACCTGTATTATATAATGATGATAGCCAGCTTGTAGCAAATACCACATGCTAACCACAGTTTTTAAGCATCATATTGACCTATGTAAAACATCAATACATACATACCTTTTTTGGAAAATATGAGCCACAAAGGCAAGATTTAGATTGGGTAAACCATCAACTATGTCTTTTGGAGTCAGGTATCTTTTGCAGCCCATCCTATCTGCATGCTCAAGGATTAACCTTGCTCTATGAAGTAGATCTTTTACAGACATCGCAGATGGTTTCGCACTGCATTCAGGTGCCAGGACATTCAGTAGACAAGCATACGCTTCACTATCCTGCATTTTTCAGGTGCAAAGGTAAAGGGAACATCTTCGCGCTAAACTGTGATTAAAACTAGAAAAATTGATATAAGGTTAGTGTTCATCAATCACTAAACAAGTAAACAATGTTGCTAGAAAAAATAAAAGTTCAAGAACTGGAACTGTCATCATGCAGGGGAAATTATGTTTGGTAATGATAATAGATTTTGCAGCATTGTAAAAAATTTATTGACAATGTTCTGGAACAAGTTGAATAACACTAGGAAATTTTGCAGCATTGTAAAAAATTCATTTTGGGGTTTTCTAGTTAAGGTACAGTGACTAGTCATATACTCACATTAACCAAGCCAATTGTATTTTTGTTATAAAAACTAAAAGGGAAAGACTGTAGTGGGAATGAAATGTGCATACTTTTATATCTGATGAAAAATTTGTTACTGTTTTCTGGAAACCTCCTTTCTTGAGTTGAAAGTTCATCCACCTTAGTAGAATCTTTTCAGGAGACAAGCTCATAAGCTCCTCCATCTCCTACAGTGAGCATTCGTAGCTTTGGCGGTGAGTTATTTCCCATGACAGAACGAAATAGTCTTGAAAGCATAGTAGAATGAAGAGATATTATATACTACCTTACTGTCCTCAACCAATTCAACTAATTGAGGTGTGCTTTTAAGATTAACATCTGCCAACAGTTGTATCTGGTATTATTGTGACAAAATGTTAGCACAATCAGTTTCTTTACATGAAACGAACACAACACTGAAGACAGATATATCAAGGAAACAGTACGAAAAGACAAGAGCTTGCCTTGATTATTTGAGAAATTAAACCCAGGACCAGATGAGGCTGCAAGCAAATAGAAAAAAATTTCAGTAAGATTACTAAGAGACTTGTATGAATTCTTTAAAATATAAAAAAGATCAGCAAGCAATACAGTGGCTGCTAGAAACAGCACCCAAATCTGATCATGGAGGATGTAAAATGAAGTAAATCAAACCAGACAGATCATAACTTCAATGAAAATTATGATACCTGAAAGGCTTGGATGTTACTAAAACCTGCGGTAGAATCTAAAGGTCATTTAAGTTACCCTAAACCTTCATTATCAGACCGATAATGAAGTGGGATCAATTGAGATTAATTGATTCTTTCATGGTACCATGGACGCAAATTTCAAGTATCTTGAATTTGCACAGCAACCATCAAACTAACCATATGTTACCACTGCAACTTTACATGATTGTTCCGTGGTGGTCAAGTGGCAACCACCAGCATGCCTGAAGTACGGACATGAAACTAAAAAACCTATATAGACAGGCGACAGGTAATACTTTATGGTCCTACACATCACATGGACTTCACACTAGCGTGTCCTCACAGGCTCACAGCAACTTCTGAAAGAGCATAAGTACACAATTAAAAAGGAACCAAGCAAACATTCATGACAGCTCTGCTCTGATGAATCTCATGCCGTAACTCATCAGAATCCCAGAGAAATCAGGGGAGATTCTTTACCCTCCCTTCGGCGAGGTCCTGTGTGCCGATGTTGACGACAGTGCAGCCGATCGCCTTGGCGGAGTTGAGGCAAAGCGTGTGGTTCTCGTTCTTCTCCCACAGATTGAGCACCCTCTTGGTGTTGATGGCTCGCTCGTCGATGGTGCCAGGTACCGCCAAGTTGATGAGTTTGCTGGATGGAACAACAGTAAGCAAGAAAACCTTGTCGTCAGACTGCAGTGAACACCACAGTGTCGGATCGGAGGACAAAGTGCATTAGACAAAAACACACCATAGGAGCACGCCGTCCTTGGTGACGTGGAAGATGTGATCGGTCGCCGGATCGATGGGGAGGGCGGTCTTTAGGAATGGATCCTCGGCGAGGTAGGCGTTGATGTGGCCGACGTAGGACGCCTTCTCGGACTCGCTGATGGTGTGCAGCAGCGTGGTTGTGGCCGCCGTGAGGAAGGCAACAGCAGAGGAGGACGAGGAGCGCGCGATTCCTCCGGCGCGGCCGGCGCCACCGCCGCTGGCTGCCTTGAGGCGCAGCTGCATCTCGGCGTAAACGCGGAGGAAGAGCTCGAAGCTGGCGTCCTGATGCGGCTTCTCGTCGGCGCGCGCGACGGCCTTAAGCACGGAGGCCCACTCCTCGTCAGTGAGGCCCAGGCCGGGGCCTGGCTCCGGCGCGCTATTCTCCTTCTCGGCGTCCCTGCCCCTGACCGCACCGCGGCCGCGGACGCTAGAGATGGCGGCGGGGAGGTCCCGTATCCGCAGCCTCCCGTTAGGCGACGCGTCCCGCAGCGCCGCATACTGGCAGACATCAAAAACCCGTAAACCCCAACGCGTAACAAGTCCGGTGCTGAGCTCTGACGTCGAGGTGATGGAGGCGGAGGAGGAAATACCTGGGTCTGGAGCACGCGAAGGTCGGCCTGCGTGAAGCGGCGCTGCAGGTAGGGATCGGACACCACGACCAGCCCGTCAAACCCCATCGCGGCGGCGGCCGATCGGCGCCCGACGAGACGTTAGGTGGGCGGGCAGATCGGGGTGGGCGCTGAGGCGCTTCTTCGGCCTTCCGCTCCGCTCTTGACAGTATGGAGTGGGAGCGGGGTGGTGTGATGTGGGGCTTGGCTTCCCTTTGCGGCAGCTCAGAGGAGAGAGAGAGACACCAGACGGGTCGGGGCCCCGCCTGCAGGGGCGCTGGTTCAAAATAAAGGAAAGGGGAGGAGAATGATGGCGAGGCAGAGGCAGAGCCAGAGGAAGGGTGAGTTGTAACGGAAAAGCCTGCCTTTCCCGTACCCAGTTGCCGATTCAAATCTCGTGCGGGTGTGCGGACCGGGAGGAGGTCCGCAGGCCACTGCGCTGTGGGCCGGTCGGTTGGCAGTGACCGATCAGCACGAGCACGAGGGGCGGCGGGCTTGGCTGGAGCGTCTAGCTGGTCCCGACCGTTGCTGTTAGCTAGGGTCCCCGGCCGAAGGGGCCCGGAAAAGGTTGCTGAGCCTCCCTTCTCTGTTCCAGCTGGTTGTTAATCAGCAGGTCATCAATGAACTGCAGTTGTTTTACACTGTAGCTTTGTTGCTCAGCTTCGTTCTTTTTAGGTCACTCCCTCTACCGTAGAGTCTAAAGTTATTTATTACCTCGAACAATATGAAATTTGAGTCTAAATAAGATTTGGAGTCTTATTTTTTCTACCTCTTTCTTCAATAAATATACTGCCACATCAGCAAAATACCATAAATAATATGTAGTTAATTGTCTTGGACTCTGTGATAGAGTCTTGCATTGTGAGTGCTCTTACACGCAACATACTCTATAGATTTTACAATATAAGGCCTTGTTTAGTTCCGAAAAGTGAAAAGATTTCGGTACTGTAGCACTTTCGTTTGTTTGTGACAAATATTATCCAATCATGGACTAACTAGGATCAAAAGATTCGTCTCGTGATTTCTAGCTAAACTGTATAATTAGTTTTTGTTTTCGTCTATATTTAATGTTTCATGCATGTGCCACAAGATTCGATGTGACGGGGAATCTTGAAAACTTTTTGGTTTTCAGAGTGAACTAAACAAGGCCTAAATAACTAAAAACTTTTGAAGATTTTTCATTATATCAAATGTATGAAGCATTAAATTTAGACGAAAACAAAAACTAATTGTACAGTTTAACTGTAAATCGCCAGATGAATCTTTTGAGCCCAGTTAGACTAAAATTGGATAATAATTATAAAATAAAAATTAAAGTGTTATAGTATCCAAAACCAAAAAATTTTCAGAACTAAACAAGACCAAAGTATTCTCAACATCTCAAAGAGTTCTCCATAGATTGATTTGTTACTCTAGACTTTGCTATGCGATTTGAATTTTACATGCACCAACGATACTCCTTTCATCCCAAAAATAAGTTAATTTTGGATATGATTTAATATATCAAGTAGTAATTAATTAGAGATTATATTTTCCTTGTTTACTCTTATTAAATAGTATCCTGGACATCTATTGGATGAATAGCTCTCTGCGTTCTGCATGCTCGTAGCAAGCACGTGCAGGTTCGACCCCTCGCTCGCATCAATTTTAATGCGCTTTTGGCTAGCTATTTTGCTGCATGCATCATTCCTCAGCTGTTAGTTTACCCAAAAAATCAAAAATTTTTTAAGATTCTCTATCACATCGAATCTTACGGCACATGCATAAATATTAAATATAGATAAAAACAAAAGCTAATTGCACAGTTTGTCTGTAAATCGTGAGACGAATCTTTTAATTCTAGTTACTCCATGATTTGGCAATATTTATTAAATAACAACAAAAGTGCTATAATGTTAAAAACCAAAAACTTTTTGAATCTAAACAAGACCTAATGATTGTGCGTTCGAAATGAGAGGTCACGTTAATGATCGCTTGTACTCTACATAAGGGCAAACTCGTCACGTGTCACGATGCCACAGGTAAAACAAATTCCTTTATGAGAGCTCTCCTACCCTTCATAATGAAATTTTTTTAAGGGACAGAGGGAGTATATTATCAAGTTTCATAAGAAGCTATTTAGGCCACTATACTGAAGACTTTGTGCGCCCTTGATAGCTCTGGGATTGGTGACCACAAATAACATAGGAACAAAATGAATTTCTAACTTTCCCTTTTATAGAGAAGGAAATTTGGGAGGCTATTTTGATATGGAACATAAGAAAGCATTTGACCCTAATGGTTTCTCGGCTAAGTTTATCAAAAGTTTTGGGAAATCATTAAAAGTGACCTCATGTAAATGTTCCAAAACCTTTATAGAGGGGATTTTCCATTGTTTAGTTTGAACTTTGGTATTCTAACCCTCATTCTAAAGGCGCTAGAAGCAAATCAAATATAGCCGTACATACTCATTTTGTCGGTGTTTGGACCCGCGGTCCTAGCACCACCTAGTGAATTTATGTCTATGTGCCTAGAATCCGAATGGTGATACAAGAAGGACACAAGCGATTTATACTGGTTTAGGCTAAGAATGCCCTATGATATGATCACGCCACCAAGCAAGATGTCACAAGCTCCAAGTCAAGCTACACCCACTCAAGTTTCACCTACACCGACACAAGCCAAAGTCATCGATGGACCGATTACAGGTAGTCGTGCAAAGAAGCTACAACAAGAGGTCCACGCGCTACTTTGTGAGATTCATTTTAATATTAATGAGAATTATATACTACCTAAGTGTTGTACCTTGATTGTACTCAGGTATATAGAAGAAGAGAAGGATGAATCGGACCCTGAAGAACGGACCAGTGCAAGTTCCAGAAGAAGTCAAAAACGGATCAGTGCAAGTTAAAAACGGACTAGTGCAAAGAAATATTCATAACTTTTTACTCACAAAAGCTATGAAGGTCTATGAGCACTTGTTGGAAAGCTTGACGAGTCTACTTTCCAATGAATCTAGTGGCGACCAGTTTGGATACTCCATATTGCCTGCCGATCAGAATAGTACAGACTGTTCAAAACGTCAACAGTCTGTCGTGACAGAATGTTGGTACAATTTGCCAAGTAAAACTATACCAATCTACAATGTTTCGTGTTAGTTGACATACATTGCTGGAAAGCCCTTTGAGTCTAGTTTCACACCCAAGAAATGGTTCATCATTTGGACTTCCCAATAAAAAGTTATGGTCAGTTTATTGGAAACTGCTCTGGAGGCCAACAGTCACGCGAAACCACTTCGGAAATCCATTTCGAGGGGACTCAGAAACTCTATTTCGTTTTTATACCTATCTAGTAGGGTTGTTGCTAGTATAAATATCCCCTAAGACTCATTGTAATCAAAAACTTTGATAATTGAAATACAGAACCCCTTTGTTCAGCTGTGTGCTAACAAATTCAGAGAGTGATCTCTACCCCTTTGCTCTTGTGATTTCCTCGCGGGCAATTGGTGCTCCTACTCCCTTCAAGGTATTTCTTGATTGATTGTAGACTGTGTTGGTTGGTTCCTTGAGAGTGTGGTTGGACGAATCCTCGATTCAGGTTGCCGACAAAGACGGTGGTTGGCTTCGAGTTTTATTTGCCAGGTTGCACTAGTTATCGCTACTTGCAGCAAGTTATCCGGCTATTCTTCAGCTAGTTATCGGTGTTCATCCTACGTCGTGAAGATCGGGACAACATGTCGCATCATCTAGTATCAAAGCTTTTGTTACCACGGTAGGAATTTTATCCCTAGCTACATATATATTTTGCTTCGTCCTATCCACCAAAAAGCTAGAAAATATATTGCTTAGACCTTTGTTTCAATCTGTTATTTTAGTGAGTTCAGTTAAGTCGCAGTCCATTAGAGTCTTTGTTTTAGTTGCTGATCATTTATCCTTCGCGTGTTCTTTGTGCCTCTTTTATATCTAAAAATCCCCACAAAAAATCTCTATAGCCTATATCATCCTTTGTGTTATCTTTGATCCTATCAAGTTATAGTTTCTGGTTGTGCTTTGTTTCTATCATCAAGTTTGCAAGTATCATAATCTGATCCCTGTTTTTAGTTCTATATATAAGAAAAAAAAGTGTGTCAAAAAAAAGAAAAGAAAGGTCAAAAAAAAATAAAGTGAAAAAAAGTTGAGAAAGGTTCAGAGAGAAAGTCTGAAATATTAGTTGGTTTATGTGCACAAGTGCTAAAAGTTTCATATCAAGTTCTGCAACCAGTTTGCTATCTTTATTTGGTGCAAAACATTGGTTGGGTCTGATTGCAACACTTGCATCCCAATCATACTCCTTGTTTGCATCTATTCTGAAATTTCTTTGCGTGTGTGTGATCTATTTATACACTTCGAATCTTTTGATTAGCATTAGGCAGAGAACTTCTAGTTTGGATCATTACTTAAATTTACAACAACTAGAATTCAGATTGCATTCCTTGTTAATTTTCCCCACCAAGCTCCACATAAAAATCATCGTAATCGGTACTCTCTGTTCTTGTATTCGCCTCGCCATCACTTTCAGTTGCCACCACACATTTATTTTGTTTGTAATCCGCAGCAGAGGAATTCATAAGAGTTTCGGTGGTTAGAGAGGTGATTTGTGAGAGCCACCAAATTTTCATATTCCACAAATACAAATTATTTGTATTCAGCTAACCTTACAGGAAGATGGGTCGAGTGGACATCAAAGATCATGTTACCATAGCACAATTTAATAAACTCTGGCAAAGCATGGAAGAAAAGCAAGAGAGGTTCATACAAGATCTTTAGAATCTTATGACTAAAATCAGAAGGCATCGTCCACCTCATGATGGTGCAAGCAACCATAGTGGAGATAGAGAAGATAGTGATGGAAGAAGAGGAGGTCAGAGGAACCGGAGGGCTGCACATGGTAGAGGAAGCAGACATAGTCGAAGAAATGATGATGAATCTGAAGATGAGGCTGATGACAACCGCTTCACACACAAAATTTGCTGCTGAACCGTCCATGGTGAAAAGCTCAAGTGGAGGCTCACGATCTAATTTTCAGGGTACTTTTAGTGGAAAGAGCACTACTGTGCCAAGTTCAAAACCAGCAGCATCAACCACTACTTCAATGGGTTCTACTTCCAGGAGTAGTAGAATTCAGAGCTTCAAGTGTGTAGGCCTTGGGCATATAGGTAAGGAGTGCCGCAATAATCAGGTGATCATTGTGAATGATGATGGAATGCATGAATCAGCTAATGAAGAGGGAATTGAGGAGGATGCCCATGGAGATGAGGACCTTACTTATTGTGAGTTTGAGCAAGGAGCTGCTCTTGAGATGACTCAAATCTTGAGTGTTTAGGCAAATGAAGCTGAAAATGGGCAACAACACAAATTATTTCAAACTAGAGCAAAGGTGCATGATAAAGAGGTGAAGGTGATTATTGATGAAGGAAGCTGCCATAATCTTGCTAGTTGTGAGATGGGTGATAAACTTGGCTTGAAGCTACTACGACACCCTCATCCATATAATGTACAGTGGCTGAATGATTCGGGAGATATCAAGATTGGATATAAAGTAAATGTTTCATTCAAGATTGGTGAATATGTTGACACAGTAGAGTGTTATGTGGTGCCTATGTCGGTGTGTCACTTGCTGCTTGGAAGGCCATGGCAATATGATCGATATAGCCAACATTGTGGGAGAACAAATCAGTTTACTATCAATCTAACTGGGAAGAAGTTTGTTCTCAAGCCTATGACACCCCAACAAATCATGGCTGAACATTTACAAAAGAAATCTGAAATTGTTCCAGTGAGTAGAGAGGAAGGAGAGCAAAAGAAATTGAGTGCCATCCACAATTCGGTGAGTGAGTGCCACAAGCCAAATTTGAGGGAGAAAAAGAAAGGAGAGGGAGAGAATTTAGTCATGCTAGCCACAAAATCTAAAATGAGAGAAGTGAGGAACAACTCCAAACAAGTGCTCTTTGTACTTGTGTACAAAGACATTTTAATTTCAGCTAACGACATGACCTCTCATTTTGTCGGTGTTTGGACCCGCGGTCCTAGCACCACCTAGTGAATTTATATCTATGTGCCTAGAATCTGAATGGTGATACAAGAAGGACACAAGCGATTTATACTGGTTTAGGCTGAGAATGCCCTACGTCCAGTGGGAGATCGAGATCTTGTATTATCTTGCACCGAAGTGCTTAGGGGTTACAAGCTAGGTGTGAGAGAGGAAGCCTGTCTCAGGTCTTGGTGACATGAGTGAGTGAGTGAGTGAGTGAGTGAGGGACGGAGTAAGTGAATGTAGATTGCAATGTTCCCGTCTCGATGTCTCTTGTCTAGAATGGGACCATGCCGCCTCCTTTTATAGTTCATAAGAGGAGATAGGAGATACATGTGTACGTGTTCCTAGTATTGCGGTCTAGCCCGAGGCTGAGCTTAGGCCTTGTTTAGATCCAAAATTTTTTGGATTTTGACACTATACCACTTTCATTTTTATTTGATAAACATTATCCAATCATGGAGTAACTATGCTTAAAAGATGCAGCTTGCGATTTACAGACAAACTATGTAATTAGTTTTAGTTTTTATCTATATTTAGTGCGCCATGCATGTGCCGCAAGATTTGATGTGATGGGGAATCTTGAAAAGTTTTTGGTTTTTGGGGTGAACTAAACAAGGCCTAAGGTATGGCATCGTATAGTGATGGAATGGGCCCCATCCTTGGCGTTGTAGTCAATCGTGGTCGTCGTATGGGGCGCACCAATCCCTGTGGTTTCCATACCAAGCCATGCGTGCCCTCTAGATGGGACATCCATACCTTTAGCAATCGTGCCAATCCTAGTTCATTGAGCAACATAGAGTCCTAAGATTCCCTCGCCCACGGACCATGCCCTAGGTTCTGACGAGTGCGTGGTTGTTGACATTTCTTAGCGCAATCATCAAAGATAGAATAGAACTCTATCCTCAACAACAACACCAACAATTGCATATGGTATATAGATAAGTGCAACTAAAATAAGAAGGATTCCGCAAGCGCACAAAAAATACCATCGTAGCATTTTAACCGGGAGTACTCCAGATATCGTTATTTATATTTTTACCACTAGAAAGGAAATGCGTGGGATAATGAGCAATGAGCACTGCATGCGTGATAATGGAGAGCTTAACCATGTATTTATCTATCTTTTCATACATGATAAGTGTCACATAATAAATAATATATATAAATGAATGGTAAGTGACAAATGATAAATGAGAGCACATAGCTACATAAAATAATGATAATCATCTCAATAGAGTACTCTAAGTTTATAACACTAGCATGGACTAGGACGATCTACAAGCATAAATCCTAAGTTATTCTAACTATAAGGTCAAAGCATACAATGACTAGTACAATTACACTTAGCAATCATGGCAGGAAAAGGTTACATCTATGCATTGTGATATTACCAAGGAAGATCAAGAATAGAGCAATCACTTCCTTGTAATAGTGGTGTTCTACTAGTCCTATACTCAGGAGGAGGACAACGAAGGATTCAACGGGACTGTCACTCCTGCGATCTACCTCACGATCTAGAATATAGGGTGTAATTGCAGATAAATACTATCTAGGCACCACACCTACATAATATTTACCAATCACCCATCGATCTAATGAGCAAGCGCTATATGATCCTATGCATAAATATAATTCTAGTCCAACTATGCTAAGCATATAATCAAAGTAAAGTAAGAACAATATAATTGAGAACATAATCAAATAGAGCAAAGTCATTTCTGATATAGTAGAATAGAATAAAGTACTATTCATTGTAATAAGAACAATGATGAATATTACAAAAAAGTAGAAGAAAATTACCAAGAACTCTGACAGATCTAGACTCCAAGCTAGGCTTGACTCCCTCTAGATCTTATCCTATGTAGCTATGCTACTAAACTATGGAGCTCTAATTAGGATGAATTAGGGTTTATCCAAGGGCCAGGGGCCTTGAATATATAACCATCTAGGATTCACCACAGCCCTTAGATCAAACCAACCTAAATGGACAATTATTATTGATCCTCAAGGTCGGTGTAGGCAAGATTTGTGAGGTTGATCCTCACTGGCTGAGGAGGAAAGGCGGCCGCCCTGGCTAGCTACCATGTGGGCCTAGCTTCGTAGGGTCGCCTCCTCAAGTCTTCTAGAGTATTCTTTTTATGCTAGACATGGTATTCTCTCTATGTAAATCTAACATGTGGACCTCTTTTGGTTCTCTTTCTGATAACCCCCTGTAGAAATAGAGAATCACCAAAACTCCCCTATATCTGTCAGTGTAACCCCTATATCTTGATGGTAATCCTATTTTAGTCCTTTCTCATGTTATGTTGACGGTTTAAAAAGGATACTTATCTACCATCAATAAACTCCCCAAGCTTACCTTTTTCTCATCCCTAAGCAAATATAGACTTAGTGACGGATCAGGAGTTGCTACAATGCTTTCACACCTCAAAAGTACACATACATTCAAACAAGTACTCTCCTCCAGATTAGAGTGAACCTTTTACCATCGGGCTTATAACTGTCACTTGGATCTTGAGTAGTTGAAAGATAGAATGGTCAAGTCAAGCGCCATGTTTCTCACTCTTTGATCAACTATTATTCTAGAGTTTTTGCAAGATTTTCAAATAAAACTCAAAGATTCCTTGTATGACTCTTTCAAGTCTCTCATTTGTGGTATTCCTGGATCCTCTCCAAGGCATGTGTGTAATGTATGCCTTCTCTCTTCTCTTAGAATATGTGGTAGTTGTTGGACTAAGGCATAGTGAGGTTGCCTTCTCTCTCACCCTATTTCTAATAGGCTTATGTGGAGCTCATAGGTGGGGAGACAACTCAAACTTACTTGCATATGTTGCGCAGTTAAACCATGGATCTAGAGGAACTAAACATACAATCAAGTCATATGTGCATGTGAATGAGAGGAGTGAAATGAGTGATATGAATGATGGTGATAGTAAGGAAATGATTATGAGGGGTGATCAATGATGGTGAAAATCTACTTCTACACTTGCTCCTTTGGGGATGACATACCTCCCTTTATTTGGATACTTTGGAATTCTTGAAGAGGACTTGGCTGATTTATTTATTTCCTCTGACATTTTGTCCTCTTTCTTCTTTCTTTCTTTCTTTCTCTCTTTTTTAGAGCAACCAAACCTCTTGAATGAAACTATAGCAATAGGGAGTATCAACTAAAATAATTGGAGCTTTATGTAGATAGAAACGGATAGAATGGCGGCAAATATTTTTTGTTGTTTACTCCTAGTGTAGGAGTATAACATTTTCTAAATAGATCAAAATGAATGGTGTATATGTATGTGGATGGATGGATGTGTACTCCTAGGGTAGGAGCATCATGGGTGCGTGTCTCCAGGATAGAAACAACACATGGTGTGATGTGTGTATATGTGGGTGGTACTTCTAGGAACAGAAGTGGCACAGAATGAATGTAGCATAGTGAATGTAAGTGGATGCATGTTTTTAAGGATAGAAGTAGCATAGATCAATGGATGGAGAGCACATAGTATTGACTTTAACCGCATGACTAATTCCTAAGGGTCAACACAACTTAACTACCCTCAATGCCTACAGAGTGATATATAAATATATAAATGGGTGGCTTTCCTAATCTAGTAAGCATGTATATATGGCTATGGTAGGATTTTTGAACTCTCGTCATATAGGAACTCATCATGTCACAATTTAGGATTTTCACAAATAAATTCTCTAGAACTCTAGTATCTCTAGGAACAAGATGGACAACAACTCAAAACTTTCCCATATCATATCTGTCAACTACCTAGACTTAGATCAGGCATTCGCTACCCATAGGTTTTAGGTTCAAAGGAAATATTAAATCTAAACAGTTGTTGTTCGGAACATGCCCTAGAGATAATCATAGAGATGATGATATTATGATTGTATTCATAACATATATTATGAGTTCAATGAATATCCATTATAGACAAACTTGTATCGATTGACAATTATGTGAATTGTTTGTGAAACTCTTTTTCTTGCATGGTTATTCTAAAGTTGTCCCTGATTAGAGTTCGTGTGAGGACACACACGAATATTAGATTAGCACATATATTAGTTGATGACTATGTTTCACAAGTCATAGACATAGAGATGTCAAACTAATAATGTGGGCACATATATGACATGGGGCTGGACTAACCCAACCTGAGAAGTTCTTATTATCTCTTTGTGCATCATGTACGTTATGATCTTAGACCTAAGATTGTCGTATGTTATCAAGATGTGAAACGATCTACTTAGGGACAATTAAATGCTACTCCGTAACAAGGTAGTTATAAAGATGGTCTTCACGTTTGTCAGGAAACATACTGTGAGACTTAGATAATCAAGATGGAACTTGCTCCTCTCTATGTGAGAGAGATATCACTAGATCACTCAAGTGATTGGATCAACAAATGCATGGCCATGCTTGGGTTAAGTGTTAACCCATGAGTTGGACCAAATATCATGTGGCAAGGGAATAACATTGTTGACGGTGGTTAATGTGAACTTTTATTAGAACTTTAGACCCAAAAGAAAACAGAAAAACACACTAGTCTAGGGTTTTAACTGACAATTTCCATGAGTTTTGCATATTCTGTATTTTCCAGGGTTTATTTCAGAAAAGCTGAAAAGAGGGATTCAAGTGCAAAATAAACACGAAATGTAACCGTGAAGTCAAAACACCGTCATTGGGCTCAAGAAGCATCTATAAGACAACCGAAGCAACGGGGCCCGCAGAGGAGGAAAAGTGGGGCCGGTAGGCCCCACCTTGGGGCCGCCCGGTGCCCCCTCTAGGGTTTCAGCCCCCTCTTCTAGAAGCTTCCTCCACCGCCTACGGGGAGTCATCTTGGCCCTTGGTTAAGTTGGTTTGATCCTGCGGTGCACGTCGATCCCACCAGGCTATAAATAAAGGGGCAGACCCCCACTACTACAGAAGAGGCCTTTGGACGATTGCCAAAATCGCCAATAGTCTCGACAATTTTGGTCCCTGGGATTAAAGACACCTTTAGTCCCGGCCCATAACATGTGCCGGGACTAAAGGGTACTGCCCAACGGCTGCCTAACTGCTACCTGTCAAGGCTGTTAGGGTAGGGAGCCTTTAGTCCCGGCTCGTGTTATGGTCCGGGACTAAAGGTGTCCCTTTAGTCCCGGACCATAACACGAGCCGGGACTAAAGGCTCCCTACCCTAACAGCCTTGACAGGTAGCAGTTAGGCAGCCGTTGGGCAGTACCCTTTAGTCCCGGCACATGTTATGGGCCGGGACTAAAGGTGTCTTTAATCCCAGGGACCAAAATTGTCGAGACTATTGGCGATTTTGGCAATCGTCCAAAGGCC